>NC_047135.1:9042977-9312815 GCF_009829125.3 Periophthalmus magnuspinnatus | reverse complement strand
AATTTTCTCCACAAACAACAAAAAGCCCTGTCTTATTATAGTTTAGATCTGTACAAACATGTTTCGAAATGTGATTCTTGTGTTAGTTTGTCAATTCATATTTCTGTCTTGACCTGTTTAGAATTGGAATTTATGGTTAAATACAAGATTCAAAGTCACATCAATCACAATGCTCATCAGAAAAATCGCAATTCAATATTTTTCATAAATCGTTCTGCCATGCAGTGAATCTCGTGACCTTTGGAAATCAAGCATATATAAAACTGTATTATCCATTGTATTACTTGATATGAATGCAGTATTGTCTTGTATTTTCAGCCTGTGAGGTGCTGTTGGGAGCTGAGAGCCTCGTGTGTAAACCCTGTGAGTTTGAGTCAAATTTTTTTCAACCTGTTCCCCACTATTTTTGCTAAATTTAAATGTAGGGGTGGAAAGTATCACTAATACTCATATTTCTTTAACTGATTTTTAAACTTGTACTTTATAATTACTTACTAGATTTACATAATTATAACAGCACTGCATCACCTTCTCTGATTGGCCAGAACTCAGAAAATATGCAGATTACAGTAAAAAAAAAAACTGAATTCCACTTTCAAGTTTTGCATAAAAGTGTGATCTAAAATGCTTCTAAAATTGTTTTTAAAAAAGAAAAAAAGGAAAAGTAACTAGTACTCTGAGTAGTATTTTTCTTGTGTACTTTTTATACAATTTTGACAGCAGTACTCGCACTTGTAATTGAGTACATTATTAGCCAAGTAACTGTACATTTACTTGAGTACAAATTTTCAGTAATCTTTCCACCAATGTTTAAAAGTTATTTTCTGAAATGTACAACAACTTTACCCCCTTCTCTTGTATTTTCCCTCCTCACTTTCTTAGTCTGGAAGCCCAAGTCCTTGAATGTGTCTCAGTTTGGCTCTAACCTCCATGTGACCTTTGATCCCGCCCCCTCGACCTTTCATCTCAGTGTGTACTACTTTTACTATAAACTGAGACAGGACGGACCCTTCAAGATGCAGCGCTGCAAACCAGTAAGAGCATTATGGCTGTTTCATCAGTTTATTTTTTAAGTGCACTATGTAACTTTTCTGCTTGTCTCCATGGAGATGTGTTTTGCTTGTAAGGTTCTATGGGAGTATTTTTCTTCCATTAATTTAATGACAGTGTCATGAGGCACGTATTATCTGCCTCTCTTGTGTCTCCCTGTGTGTTCTCCCCCTCCCGCACCTGCCTGAGTCCGGAGCGGGGCGGAGTTGCTGGCTCCTCCCGCGCGCACCTGGAGCGCATCAGCGCAATCACCTCCACCTGCTGCGGAGCTTAAGATGGACGAGCTTCAGACACTCGGTGCCAGACCGTCTGCGTGTCAACGTATATGCCTCAGTCTAGCTTTGTATTGGTGTTGCCTGTCTGCCCGTTACTTGCCGGATTTCTGCTACCTTCCAGATTCATGCTCTCGCTCGTCCCTGCTCCTGCCTCCGCGCTCCAGCCCCGGTACAGTCCTCCTCACTGCCTTCCTCCTGCCCCGCCTTGGTCTCCGGCTTGCTTCCCGTCTCCGGCCCTGTCTCCCGCTCTCTGGACTATCCCTGCTGGATCTTCCCTGGCCCTGCTCCTGGTCCCGTCGTGCTCCGGCCCTGGCTGTCTTCGTGCCCGCTCTGGACATCTCTGCCTGGCGTGCTCTGGTCTCACCCTGAACCTGTCCTCGTCTCGGTCCTGGTTTCCCATCCCTGCTCGACACCACTCCCGTCTGGTTCGCCTCCCGCTCCCCGCTCCCTGTGCGTGTGTTACATGAACTATTAAGACTGAACCTTTCACTAACTGTAAATAAAACACTGTAAACCTGTCCCGAGTCCTGCACGTCTTTGGTCCGCTACACCCACAGTTACAACAGAACGGTCTGGCCAAACATGGACCAAGCAGACTCGGGACCGGATCCGGCGCTGCGCCACGCCTTTTCCCACGAAAAGGCCCACGAAATGATTATTGGGCAGCACGACCAGTCCCTCCGGAATCTTTTGGACTATAACCAGACCCTCACTCAACAAGTGTCCCAGCTGACCGGTCAAGTCGCGGCTCTGCTCGCCGCCTCGCCTCCGACCCCGCCTCCCGCTGCTACCAAGCGGATGCGGCTGCCCCCCTGTTAAGTCTCGCCCAGGGGCGCCGGTCCGTAGCGGATTACTCCATAGAGTTTTGGACGCTAGCAGTAGAGGTTGACTGGACGGACAGTGCGCTGCGGGCTGCTTTTTTAAAGGGACTTAACGAACATTTAAAGGATGAGTTGGTTTCCCGAGATGAGCCCCCGGATTTACAGTCTCTCATTTCGTTGGCCCACCAGATTGATAACCGGCTGCAGATGCGACGGAGGGAGAGACGCCGGTCGCCGGCCCCGCGAGAGACACGTGTTTCCCCACTGCCTCCGGAGGAGCCGATGCAGCTGAGCCGATGCAGCTAGGCCGGACCAGCGTGGCCGCTGAGGAACGTAGCCAACGTCGCCGCCTGGCAGGGGAGTGTCTCTACTGTGGTGAGCGGGGACATTTCATTGCTGGTTGCCCGGTTCGGCCAAAAGGGGGAGCCCGCCAGTAGCACTGGGAGTACTGGTGGGTCAGTCTCACATCCCAGAAAGGAACAATAGACTTTTGTTGAACGCTACCCTGTGTCTTCACGCGGATACTTTACCTGTTGTAGCCCTCGTCGATTCTGGGTCCGAGGAGAATTTTATTGACAAACAGCTTGCGGAGCAGTGTGGAATTAAACTGGAGGTCCTCGAACATCCCCTCGATGCTCGGGCACTAGATGGATGCTTCCTCGCCCGCGTGACTCAGGTCACCGAGCCTATAACACTCGTCTTATCTGGGAATCACCGCGAGGTTCCTCGCTTCCACGTCCTGTCCACTCCCTCATCGCCGTTGGTCCTGGGTTACCCTTGGTTGCAGATGCACAATCCTGTTTTTGACTGGGTCCGGAGAAAAGTATCAGGCTGGAGCCCCACTTGCCACGCCCAGTGTCTGCAGTCAGCCCTGTCACCTGGAGGGAGGGCCAACTCTACTTCCAGTCCCGCCTCGGACGTCCCAAATCTCTCAGCTGTTCCGGTGGAGTACCATGACCTCCAGGAGGTGTTTAGTAAAAGTAGGGCACTCTCGTTGCCCCCACACCGGCCTTATGACTGTTCTATTGATCTCCTGCCAGGTGCCCCCTTACCGTCTAGTCACCTATATAATTTGTCCAAACCTGAACGCAAAACTATGGAAGAATATATCCGGAATTCACTGGCCGCTGGTATCATCCGCCCATCCTCCTCCCCAGTTGGTGCAGGATTCTTTTTTGTAACTAAAAAGGACAAGACACTACGTCCTTGCATAGACTATAGGGGGCTTAAGAACATCAGTAAAAAACAAATACCCACTTCCTCTCTTGGACTCCGCATTCACACCCCTCCACGGAGCAACCATCTTTTCCAAGCTCGACCTATGGAATGCGATTCACCTGGTGCGCATAAGAGAGGGGGATGAGTGGAAGACTGCTTTTAAGACCCCTCTCGGCCACTTCGAATATCTAGTCATGCCCTTCGGCCTAACTAACGCCCCTGCTTTATTCCAGGCCTTCATTAATGACGTGCTCCGGGACTTTTTTAACCGGTTTGTTTTTGTATACCTTGATGATATTTAAATCTTTTTTAAATCTCCGCAGGAACACCAGCATCATGTCCGCCAGGTCCTCCAACGCCTACTGGAAAATAAACTGTACATTAAGGCTGAGAAATGCGAATTCCATTCTGAGGAGGTTAGTTTTTTGGGGTTCATCGTGGGGCGAGGCCAGGTGAAAGTGGACCCTGAGAAGATCCAGGCTGTCGCTAATTGGCCTATTCCCGCCAACCGCAAGCAACTACAATGGTTCATCGGCTTTGCCAATTTCTATAGACGGTTCATCCGCGACTTCAGCCGAGTCGTCTCCCCCCTAACTAAATTGACCTCACCCGCATTACCATTCACCTGGTCCCCTGAAGCCCAATCCGCCTTTGATAAGCTCAAGCACCTGTTTACCTCCGCTCCCATCCTTCACTAGCCTGACCCGTTGCGTCAATTTATTGTCAAGGTAGATGCGTCGGACACTGGGGTGGGGGCCGTACTGTCTCAAAGGTTTGACCCCCACAACCGTCTCTTTCCCTGCGCCTTTTTTTCACATCGCTTGACCCCAGTGGAGGCCAATTATGATGTAGGTGATCGGGAGCTCCTCGCGGTGAAGCTGGCACTGGAGGAGTGGCGTCACTGGCTCGAAGGGGCGGAGCTTCCATTTTTAGTCTGGACAGAACCTCGCCTACATCCAATCCACTAAACGTTTAAACTCCCGCCAGGCCCGTTGGTCTCTCTTCTTTAGCCGATTCAATTTCACCCTCACTTATTGCCCCGGGTCCCGGAACGTTAAGCCCGATGCTCTCTCTCGGCAGTTTTCCCAAGAAGAGAAGTCCGCCGCCTCCGAATCCATCCTTCCATCCGCCTGTGTCGTGGCGGCGGTTCATTGGGAGGTCGAGGACGTGGTCCAGGCGGCCCAAGCCAATGACCCCGACCCAGGTAATGGCCCACCTGGCAAATTATTCGTATCTAACCCTGTCCGTCCCCAGGTTCTCGAGTGGGCCCACTGCTGTCGGACTCTCTCCCTACTTAAGCAGCATTTCTGGTGGCCCACCATGGACCGAGACACCCGAGACTATACGGCCACATGCCAGGTATGTGCTCGGGCGAAAGCATCCCACTCACCTCCTTCGGTACTTCTGCTTCCCCTTCCAGTTCCTAAGCGGCCTTGGTCCCACATGGCAGTAGACTTCGTCACCGCCTTCCCGCGTCCCAGGGCAACTCAGTAATCCTCACGGTACTGGACCGCTTCTCGAAGGCCGCCCACTTCATTGCCCTACCCAAGCTCCCCACTGCTAAGGAGACCGCGGACCAGCTCACCGCCCACGTCTTTCGCCTTCATGGGATCCCAACGGACATCGTCTCGGACCGGGGGACCCAGTTCACCTCACAGGTGTGGCGGGCTTTTTGTGAGGGTCTGGGGGCCACGGTAAGCCTCACCTCTGGGTTCCAACCCCAATCTAATGGGCAAACTGAAGGGCGAACCAAGACCTTGAGTCAGCCCTCCGGTGCGTAGTGTCTACCAACCCTATGACCTGGACCTCCTTCCTCCCCTGGGACGAGTACGCCCATAACTCATTGGTGAGTTCGTTCACTGATGTCTCCCCATTCCAGGCCTCCCTCGGGTACCAGCCTCCACTATTTCTGTCGGAGGAGAAGGATCTGGAGGTTCCCTCTGTCCAGCACCACCTTCAGCGCTGCCGCAGGGTGTGGACGAAGACGAGGGCCACTCTCCTTCAGGCAGGCAGACGCATCAAGGCGGCAGCGGATCAGCGCCGCGTCCCAGCACCCGCATACCAACCCGGCCAAATGGTGTGGCTATTGTCCAAGACCATCCCCCTGAAAACTGATTCCCGCAAGCTGTCCCCCCGTTTTCTTGGTCCGTTCAAGATCACTAAGGTCATCAACCCGTCCAGTTGTCACTGCCCCCGTCTCTCCGTATCCACCCGACCTTCCACGTCTCTCAGGTCAAGCCCGTCCATACCAGTGACCTGTGCCCTCCGGCCGATCCCCCACCGCCTGTCCGGGTCATGGACGGTCACCCAGCCTTCACCGTCCGCCGCCTCATCGACGTCCGTCGTCGCGGAAGGGGCCTCCAATATCTGGTGGACTGGGAGGGGTACGGTCTGGAGGAGCGCTCATGGGTGCCAAGGGCACGTATCTTGGAAGCCCGACTTGGTGAGAGAATTGCACCGCGCCCATCCTGACAAGCCGGAGGGTCCACCAGGAGGTGGCCCTTAGGGAGGGGGTACTGTCATGAGGCACGTATTATCTGCCTCTCTTGTGTCTCCCTGTGTGTTCTCCCCCTCCCGCACCTGCCTGAGTCCGGAGCGGAGTTGCTGGCTCCTCCTGCGCGCACCTGGAGCACATCAGCGCAATCACCTCCACCTGCTGCGGAGCTTAAGATGGATGAGCTTCAGACACTCGGTGACCAGACCGTCTACGTGTCAACGTATATGCCTCAGTCTAGCTTTGTATTGGTGTTGCCTGTCCGCCCGTTACTTACCGGATTTCTGCTACCTTCCAGATTCCTGCTCTCGCTCGTCCCTGCTCCTGCCTCCGCGCTCCAGCCCCGTTACAGTCCTCCTCACTGCCTTCCTCCTGCCCCGCCTTGGTCTCCGGCTTGCTTCCCGTCTCCGGCCCTGTCTCCCGCTCTCTGGACTATCCCTGCTGGATCTTCCCTGGCCTGCTCCTGGTCCCGTCGTGCTCCGGCCCTGGCTGTCTTCGTGCCCGCTCTGGACATCTCTGCCTGGCGTGCTCTGGTATCACCCTGAACCTGTCCTCGTCTCGGTCCTGGTTTCACGTCCCTGCTCGGCACCACTCCCGTCTGGTTCGCCTCCCGCTCCCCGCTCCTTGTGTGTGTTACATGAACTATTAAGACTGAACCTTTCACTAACTGTAAATAAAACACTGTAAACCTGTCCCGAGTCCTGCACATCTTTGGTACGCTACACCACACGTTACGACATACAGATGCTTTTATTGCTACAATATGAATTCTCGCTGTGAGAATGTAATTTGGCATTGAGTGAGTTGTGTGACTTAAAGTTGCACTCCACTGAGAATGGAACTTGGCTTCACCTGCTTGTCCCTATGGAAATAGATAAGTTTAAAGTCATTTTGTGGAATAATTCCAGGTAAAGCAATAACATTTCTCTCGAGATAAGCAGGTTGCAGAACCTTTACCAGAAAAGTTACGCAGTGCACTTTTAAGTCATAAATCTCACTGACTCTTGTATATAATTTTTGAAAACATTTTTGTTGTCAGGATCTGAACCAGCCCAGAACCACCTGTATCCTCTATGACGTCACTCCTGGAACCTACAGCATCGAGGTACAATTCTCCCAGGCAACTCTACCAGAAAATTTTGTGCCACGATTATCATGGGCAAAATAATTGTAATTAATGACAATATCACAATATTTATCTATTGAATTGATTAAAATTTCTCACAGTTTAAAGTGTTATGGATATTAATTATTATCTGTTCATTATAGTTAAAAACTATTAGTAAAGAATTGTGCTTGTTGTTGTTTTGACTTATAACAATCTAAAGGGTAACATCAATCTGGTTTATTGTGCCAGTTATCTTTGTGGCCGATTATCACAACATAAAATGTATTGATGTATGATTATTTGTCTCATTCTAACCTCTACAGAGTGAACTGGGTTTAAAATAATATTCTGTTATTTTTATTTGCTTTAATTCATGTTCCTGGTTTTGTTTTTCAGCTCAGAGACGACAGCAATGTGACAAGGAGACAGACACAATTCCATGTCAGTCAAGGTAATTAAAAAATATGGTACTTCAGAGATGAGACCAACTGAAACATTAAATCTCCTCTATCTTTGTAAAACACCCAAAGCCTGGACATTTCACACTGTATTTTCCTCTTTTTTTTATTCATAATTTTTATTGCATTTTAACATTTTATTTAGCCCTCCCACCCCTCCTCCCTGGTTACCGGGTAAACACAGGAGCAGATGCACATACATCTCAATGTATATGTTTATGCATGTGTGTGTGTGTGTGTGTATATATATATATATATAAGTACCAAGTATGGTAACCATAATAAGTGATGCTACTAATGAAAATCAATATTACGGGCATAAAAGTTGACCAGAAAACAAAACACACCGAGTATGCAAAAAAGGATAGAATAAATAAATAAATAAGAAAATAAAATAAAACTAACAATAGAAAAAAATTTTAAGAAAATAATAATTGATTTGCATCCTTCCTTTGGTTCTCTGATGGTCACCATCTGCCCCCTCTCCAACATACAATCATCAATAATATTACCTGAAAGCAGGTCACATTCCAGCTCAATGCTATTTATGACTCTACTACCATTATAAACTTCTGTTCTAGTAGTTAATGATATATAGTTAATGATATATATTTTTATATATATATATATATATATATATATATATATATTATATATATATATATATATATATATATATATATATATATATAAAATAAGATAATAATTAATTATTATCAGTTTATAAAATGTATATATAATAATAATTGTTATGGTCTTCACATACATAACTTTAATATTACATTGATTTCTAGTCTGGAGTTTGACCTGTGGTAAACATTTGAAAGGTCAGCGGTCAATAAGGCACCCCTATAAATCATTGTATAGGTCTGTCCTATGTTTTAATGCATACGTTTGATACTCTAAATGAGAGATATCAAGTAGAAGCTGTCTAAATATTCCAAATGTAGGAGGATTTTCTGTATTCCAATTTAATAGAATACATTTTTTTGATAAGTATGATATGATACCCAGTTGTTTCTGTAGTATTGGATTCATTTCTATATCATATTCTACGCCAAACAGACTCCTAATAGGGGGATATCTTAAGGGATTTTTTAGCAATTTTAACAGTAAAGTCGTGTATTAAATTCCAGAACTCTCTTAAATGATTACACTCCCAAAACATGTGAAAATAAGAACCTGTATGAGATTTACATCTGTTACATTTAGGAGACAGGCTAGAATACATTTTACTCATCCTGAGTGGGGTCAGATATACTTTATTCAAAAATGTATAGTTTTGTTTTAATATTCTGTTGCTTGACATCTTCAGAAAGACACCATTAGTAATTTTACTCCACTGCTCGTCAACACCCAGATCTTTTGCCATATATATCTTAGAGAAGGAAGAGCTGACTCCTCTTGTTAGCTAGAAATGTATAGACCCTAGGTCCCTTCAAAGATTTGAAATTTAATAGCATATTCTCTAACTCTGAAACCTCCATTGCCAAACGTTTTGATTAATCAACGTAGTAATACAATGACACATTTGTAAAAACTTATAAAAATCATGCTTTAGTATTCCAAATTCTTCAGTTAAATCATAAACGTTTTTAAGAGTGTTATTTTAAATAACTGATGAACTGCATTAATCCAGATTTTCTCCAGTTTGCCAGCAACGATTTTCCAATCGAGCTTGGGAGGTCAGAGATTGAGGATAGTGGGGCTAACGTTGATATAAATGTTGAGAGTCCACAGTGTTTTTTAACGTCTTGCCAAGCACACAAAATGTCATACACAACATAAATTCTCCCTATAGGAGATAGCATTTTAATATTATTAATAAATGGTAATGACGCCAATGAAACAGGAGAGCAAAGTTCTCTCTCGATGAATGTCCAGTGGGGAGCACTTTGAGTATCAAGCCAGCCTAACATAGCTTTTACTTGACATGACCAGTAATACAGTTGGAAGTCTGGAAGCTCCAATCCCCTTTTATCTTTGGATTTGGATAGTGTTTTGTAAGCAATTCTAGGTGTACCTTTTTTCCAGATAAATTGAGTTATATGTTTATTCAGCGATTTAAAGAATGGTTTATCAATATACCGTAAATTTCGGATTATAAGCCGCTACTTTTTTTCCACGCTTTGAACCCTGCGGCTTTTACAGCAGTGCGGCTTATATATGGAATTTTACTGGATAACGGCCCCTGGGGGGCGCTCTCTAGCTGTAAACATAAAAGTGAGGACAGACGTGGGGAAAGATTCTGCTCTGAAGAATTCACTAGTTTTGATTTTGAACGATCATTTTGCGCATCATGAAATGGATATGATGCAGTTTTTAAGATAAAGAAACAGAAAGGAAACAGAGCAGGGGTCGGCCTTTAACACGCAAAGAGCCATTTGGACCCACTTTCCACGTAAAATAAAACACTGGGAGCCGCAAATACTTTTTGACATCTAAAATGAAGATAACACTGTATAATAACAATAATGTAACGGAATAATGTAGGTTTTACTTTCACGGACAAGCCTTCTACACGTGGCAGATAAATATGGCAAAAACAACTTAAGTGCATTAAAAAAATACAACTCACCAAACCGCTGCATCATGCATCGCGCTGATTATGTGATTATGTCTACTCTACTCCGCAGTTTCTTTAAAAAAACAACAACAAAAAAACTCGTAGCGTATCGTTTAATCCCAGGTGCTTATTCTCCATGTGCCAAAGCAGTTTTGAAGGTTTCATTGCCTTATTTGCTTTTCCCGTATGTTACGCAGAGCGGACTCTGTGCGTGAGAGTCACCTGTAGCGACAAACCCAGATTTTAAGTAGGCATTGTCTGTTAAATTTATCTTTCTTTTTCTTGGAGGTCGTAGTCTCCTCTTCTGGCTCCTCAGTTGTCCTTTTCCCCTTTGTTAAAAGCTCTCCAAAGACTTTTGTTTGGCTCATTTTCACTCGCTTGTGGCTCTACTTTTGTGCGTCGCGTCTGATGTGTTATACGTGATACGTCACCGCGGAGACAAGAGCAGATAATAAACTTATCACTACATCAAATAGATTTCTGTGGCGATTTCCAGCAGGATTTTCATGATACATCTACGGACGAGCTTATTAGTGTGTCATTAGGGACGGGCCAAAGTTGCTCCTGACCCCTGTGCGCACAACGTCTGAAAATCAGGGCTCTTTACGCAGGACTGTGAGCTGTGTCAGTGTCAGTTCCCAAGCCACGCAGAGCCGCAGTATAAGGCTGAAAGAGGCGCATACGGCTCCGGAGCCGCGAGTTGCCGACCCCTGAAATAGAGCCACTGCACGTAAGCTCGACATCAATGAATCCAACTTGGTCAATGTAAAAAGACGACAAAAGTTTTCAGAGGAAATAAAAGCAGATTTTCCGTGTTGGTGCAGCTTTATTTTCTAAACCTGCAGATGTGTTCATCCCGTGTTGTTGTCGTGTTGGTGCCAATTTTCAGGCACAGTTTAAAAAAAAGCGTGTCGGTGCAGCGTCTTTCTGTGTAAATATCTCATGTTACAATATGAAAACCTGCGGCTTTTATTCAGGTGCGGCTTATATATGTACAAAATTGATTTTCTCTTCAAATTTAGCTGGTGCGGCTTATATCAAGGTGCGCTCTGTAGTCCGAAATTTACGGTAGCATGGTAATGATTGATACAGGTACTGTATATAAAATGAGGTAATATATTCATCTTAATTACATCAATCCTACCAAGGAGTGAAATGGGAAGGAGTAGTGGCATGTAGTTTGTCTCAAAGAGTTCCTTTAGATTAGATGTTATATTTACCCCTAAGTATTTAAAGCCGTATGTGTCCAGGAAAAAGGGACAATTCTTTAAGTTGCCTTGTTAGATTTGTATTAAGAAGTAAAGCATGTGTTTTTTATGTTAACCCTGTAGCCTGACACAGCTCCAAAATTCTCAATAGCTTCTATTATTAACGGATAATTATGAATGGATTTTTGAGGTTCTGTAGCATATAGAACAATGTCGTCTGCGTATAATGAAATCTTATTTTCCACCTTTCAAACTGTGATTCTGGGAATCTCATTGTTATATCTTATCGACTCTGCGAAGGGTTCAATTGCCAGGTTAAACAAAATGGGAGACAAAGGGCATCCTTGGCGGCAACCCCTGGTCAGACCAAAACAGTCTGTGAGAGTTCCATTAATAGAGATTCTAGCTTTTGGCTCACTATATAATGATTTAATCCAGTTAATGCAATTATCCCCAAGGTTACATTTTTTTAATACTTGTAAAAGGTAGGACCATTCGACCCTATGAAACGCCTTTTCTGCATCTAAAGATAAAATTAATGCTTGTTTTTTTGATAGGGTTGAGTGGTCAATAATGTTTAGAAGTCTCCTGATATTGTCAGATGCATATGTAGCTTTAGTAAAACCTGATTGATCAGAGTTGATAAGTTTTTTAAATCTTTTTTGTAATCTTCCTGCAATAATTTTGAAATAATTTTAAACTCAACTGGTAATAAGGAGATTGGGCGGTAGGATGAGTACTCAGAAGAGTCTTTACCTTCTTTGTGAATAAGGGATAGAATTGCTGTGTCCATTGATCGGGAGAGTATACCTTTTTCACAGAAGTTATGGAGCATAGGCATGAACAGAGGGACTAATTCGGGACAGAAAGTTTTATAGAATTCAATTGTATATCCGTCTTTGCCTGGTGACTTTCCAGAAGGCAATAACAAAATGGCTTCCAGGACTTCATCTGCTGTAAATGGAGAATCTAATTGTTTTTTATCTTGGTCAGATAGAGTAGGGAGAGATATTTTTTCCAGATAATTAGTTATCTCAGTTTCTGGTGGATTTTCTGTTGAACATAATTGCATATAAAAGTTTTGAAAGTTATGTTTGATTGACTCAATGACATATTTGAGCTTTCCCTTGGAAGATCGTATGCATTTAATCATGCAATCACCTTGTTCTTTTTTCAGTTGGTATGCCAATAATCTGGTTGGTTTATTTCCAAATTCATAGTGTCTTTTTCGAGTGAAGAGTAGCATCTTCTTGATTTGTTCTGTTTGTATCTGATTGAGTTTGGTTTTTATTTAATTTCCTCATATTTTCTGGTGTTGGCGATTGTTTGTGATTATGCTCTGCAACTTGTAATTTTCCTGCAGCTCTTCTGCTTTTCTATTTGCTTCTTTTTTCCCTGCTGATGTATAGGAAATTAGATGATCTCTAATGACGGCTTTCGCTGCATCCCATATTGTGGCAGGGCTCACGGATGTGTCAACATTTTCTTTAGTATATTGTTGGATCCATTTCCTAATGTTGTCACAAGTTTCTGCACAGCTAAAAAATGAAAAATTAAATTTACAAAATTTATTTTGAGATCTGTGATTTGATAATGTAAGAGAAAGGTATAGAAATTAGAATTGGTCCAATTGTGCATGAAGTTACTGATGAGAGAAGGTTATAAGGTAAAAAGAAATAATCCAGTCTAGAGTAGCTATTGTGTCTTGCTGAATAAAAGTAATAAGTATAATCTTTTATTGTGGGGTTAAAGTGCCTCCACACATCAGTGAGGTCTGTCTTTTTGGTTGCCTCCTCTAAAGCTTGTAATGTTTTTGGATTGCCCAAGCCTGATGAGCTTCTGTCCAAATTGTTATCCATACAGCAGTTGAAGTCCCCACCAATAAGCCCTAATTTGTTGTTGTATTGACAATACAATGTTATAATTTCTATCATAAATTGTGGTCTATCTTCATTTTGGGCATAGATATTTAAAATAGTAATTCCATTTCCTGAAACTGTTCCTTTAATTATAATATATCTGCCCCCTGGGTCGTCCTGTTGTGATTTAAGTAAGAAGGGTGTATTTTTATTAATTAGAATAGCAACTCCCCATTTATTTTGGTTATAACTTGAATAATATACTTGTCCAACCCAATCTCTATGGAGTGCTTTGTGTTCCCCACTGGACAAATGAGTTTCCTGTTGTAATGCAATATCAACCTTTTGTTTTTTTCAAAAATGCCATGACTCGTTTACATTTAGTAGGGTGCCTTAGACCTCTGACATTAAACGTGACCACTTTTAATGCACTTGCCATATGATCTGTTAGTCACACAAGTAAGTAACATAGAGAAAATGAATTGTAAAACGCAAACTGAATATTTAATCCAATGCTCACCCGATGCCCCCTCCCCCCTCCCAAACCCACTTCATCTGTTACTCCCATACGTCCCTCCCCTTCCCGTTCATCCCCGCTCGTCTCCCCCTTACCTCCCTGCCACCCTTATGTCTAATCTCTACTTGATTAGACATCCCCCACCTACCTAATAGTGTCCCAGTCAAGTATGACTCCATAAGTGTTTCCTAGTTCACCACACACCTTTAAATACATCTACAGATAACAGATCCACTTGATACGAGCGGACTGTGAGCGTGGTCTCATTAAATTATCACAGTATTTTCCTCTGTGACCCTTGTATCTCTAAGGGTGGCCTTTGCGCTCCATATAAAACTCTGTTGACTTGTAGATTTGAGTCTGCAGGGTTTAGATATAATCAGGGCTAAAAAACTGAAACAGATGAGCTGCAGCAATTAATCAGGGTAGTAATGAATCGTTATTTGGAAAATACAGTAATCTTTTTTTTTTACACAAACACTGCAATATTATTAAATCAAAATACCCAAAACAAGTGATCTTCGTTAATAATACACTTCACTTACTAGGAAATATTTCCAAATAAGCTTAATTATGAAATAATGTGTACAACCAGAGACCTGCTAATCACACGTACTACAGTTTGAAAGCCAGTGGTGTGATATCTGTGATCCTAAATGTGTCTTTATTTTTCAGTCCACTCTCCGTGGGCCGGTCCAATCAGAGCCATGGCCATTACCGTCCCTCTGGTCATCCTCTCCGCCTTTGCCACCCTCTTCACTGTCATGTGCCGCAAGAAACAACAAGGTCTGAGTCTAATACATGCTCTTTGTTTATGAATTGAAATGGATTTAAAAGCAACAATTTGAATTTACACAAAAGCTGAAAAAAGTCTCTCAGAGCACCAATTACACTGATGTATATTTGGTTATCCTCTGTGTTTTCACAGAGGACATTCTAATTATACGAAAATATGAGCTTGTGAATTGGACATTATTCAATTGCTTTTAGTCATAATGAATTGAACAAAAAAAACAAAACACCAAAACAAGTTAATTCATATGAGACTGTAATTATGCTTTGTGGAAACACTAAAGGGGTATTTTTCTTTTCTTTTTCTTTTTTTTTTTAGCTCTTTCTACCATGTTATACTATTGTTCCCTCATGAAAAACATGCCGGAAGTGGTTTTAGATGTCATCCATACATGTTTGAGTATTTTAGTGATCTCGCCTGAGCCCTATTTGAACTCTCCTTGCCTTAAACTGTAAAATTATGTCCAGTGCTCCACCCACAAGCCTGTCATCCATGCTCCCACATAATAATTCTCTATAAATATACAAAAGCATGATACAAAACTGTACAGTACAACTTGATAAACCTGATGCAATGTGCTGTAGTTTCACTAGTGGGATGCACTCTGATTGTGTTGTGATAATACCTGATAGAAGTAAATTACCCCCTCTTTAAACTTGTGAATGCTGCATAACAACCAGATAAAAGGTCAAACTTATCTAAATTATTTCTCAATTATCCAGTGGAAATTAAAACATTAAGGGACATTCATGTGCAGTTTCTCATAAGACATGGAAATGCAATTTAACTTTAAAACTAGCAGCTTTTTTGCCGTGTTTGCTTTGTATGCTTTGAGATAAGAAAATTATCCCCTTTCTATCTTCCTTGCAGAAAACATCTACAGTCACCTGGATGAGGAGAGCAGTGAATCCTCCAATCAGAGCGCAGCATTGATCTCAGAGCGTCCTTGGCCCCGCCCCAAGGTGTTCCTGTGTTACTCAAACAGGGACTGTCCTAAACACAACAGTGTGGTGCAGGCCTTCGCTTACTTCCTGCAAGACTTCTGTGGATGTGAGGTACAGCGCTGAAAATCAACAAGAAATATTTATTTAAAAGCATTATGTAACTTTTCTGTTAGAAGTTATGTCACCTTCCCATCTCCATGTAGATATTAATGTTGCTTGGTCTGGAATATTCTACAGTATTGCATTAAAGCTATCTCTTTTGGTTTTTCATCATGTAAAGGTATTTTTTTTCTTTCCTAAAAAAAAGCAAAACAAAACAGCTCTCAGTTTACCTAGTGACACCACCATGGAGATACATAAGATTAAAGCCATACTGTGGAGCATTCCCGGAAACAATAACATCTTCATGCAGACGAGCAGAAAAGCTATATAGTGCACCTTTAACTACCAGTATTTTTAATGGAAGAGAAGGGAACAGATAGGAGGCTTTTGATGTCAGATGTGTACTAATTAAAATGACTTGGGCTGTTCAAATTAGGCCATACATAAAAATAGGCCTCTCCCAAACAGCAACACCATTGGTGTTGAGTTTGTAGAAACATTTGAACATGCATTGTTTTATCGTACTGTCCCTAAACACCTCATGTTGTGTTCAGGTTGTGTTGGACCTGTGGGAGCATTTGGATATGTGCAGAGAGGGACAGATGTCGTGGTTGAGTCGACAGTTGGATGAAGCAGATTTCATCATGACAATCTGCTCCAAAGGACTTCGGTGAGACTCAGAATTAAACTATCCATCCATCCATCCATCCATCCATTTTCTTCCGCTTATCCGGGGCCGGGTCGCGGGGGCAGCAGTCTAAGCAGGGACTCCCAGACTTCCCTCACCCCGGACACGTCCTCCAGCTCCTCCGGTGGGACCCCAAGGCGTTCCCAGGCCAGCCGAGAGACATAGTCCCTCCAGCGTGTCCTGGGTCTTCCCCGGGGCCTCCTCCTGGTGGGACATGCCCAGAACACCTCCCTAGGGAGGCGTCCAGGAAGCATCCTGAGCAGATGCCCGAGCCACCTCAACTGGTTCCTCTCAACGTGTAGGAGCAGCGGCTCTACTCTGAGCTCCTCCTGTGTGACCGAGCTCCTCACCTTATCCCTAAGGGTGCGCCCACTCTGCGGAGGAAACCCATTTCAGCCGCTTGTATCCGCGACCTTGTCCTTTCGGTCATTACTCAGAGCTCATGACCATAGGTGAGGGTAGGAACGTAGATTGACCGGTAAATCGAGAGCTTTGCCTTTGGGCTCAGCTCCTTCTTCACCACAACGGACCGATACAGCGACCGCATCACTGCAGACGCTGCATCGATCCGCCTGTCAATCTCACGCTCCATCCTTCCCTCACTCGTGAACAAGACCCCGAGATACTTGAACTCCTCCACTTGGGGCAGAGACTCACCACCCACCCGGAGAGGGCAAGCCACCTTTTTCCGGTCGAGAACCATGGCCTCGGATTTGGAGGAGCTGATTCTCATCCCAGCCGCTTCACACTTGGCTGCAAACCGCCCCAGTGCCTGCTGCAGGTCCTGGCTCGAAGAAGCCATCAGGACAACATCATCTGCAAACAGCAGAGATGAAATCCTGTGGTTCCCAAACCAGACCCCCTCCGGCCCCTGGCTGCACCTAGAAATTCTGTCCATAAATATAATGAACAGAACCGGTGACAAAGGGCAGCCCTGGCGGAGTCCAACATGCACCGGGAACAGGTCTGACTTACTGCCGGCAATGCGAACACAGCTCCTGCTCCGGTCATACAGGGACCGGACAGCCCTTAGCAAAGAGCCCCGGACCCCATACTCCCAGAGCACCCCCCCAAAGGACACCAGGAGGGACACGGTCGAATGCCTTCTCCAGATCCACAAAACACATGTGGACTGGTTGGGCATACTCCCATGAGCCCTCGAGGATCTGATGGAGAGTATAGAGCTGGTCCAGTGTTCCACGACCAGGTCGACTATCGGTCGGATTCTCCTCTCCAGTACCCTGGAATAGACCTTACCGGGAAGGCTGAGGAGTGTGATTCCCCTGTAATTGGAACACACCCTCCGGTCCCCCTTCTTATACAGAGGGACCACCACCCCGGTCTGCCATTCCACAGGTACTGTCCCCGACCGCCACGCGATGTTGCAGAGACGTGTCAGCCAAGACAGCCCCACAACATCCAGAGACTTGAGGTACTCAGGACGGATCTCGTCCACCCCCGGAGCCTTGCCACCGAGGAGCTTGCCAACCACCTCAGTGACTTCAGCCAGGGTGATGGACGAGTCCGCCTTTGGGTCCCCAGTTTCTGCTTCCTCCTTGGAAGACGTGACAGTGGGATTGAGGAGATCCTCAAAGTATTCCTTCCACCGCCCGACAACATCCCCAGTCGAGGTCAGCAGCTCTCCACCCGCACTGTAAACAGTGTTGGTGAAGCACTGCTTCCCCCTCCTGAGGTGTCGGACGGTTTGCCAGAATCTCTTTGAGGCCGTCCGATAGTCCTCCTCCATGGCCTCCCCGAACTCCTCCCAACCCCAAAATTTTGCCTCTGTGACTGCCCGAGCCGCGGCACGCTTGGCCCGCCGGTACTCATCAGCTGCCTCAGGAGTCCCATGAGCCAACAATGCTCGATAGGACTCCTTCAGCTGGACGGCATCCCTTACTTCCGGTGTCCACCACCGGGTTCGGGGATTGCCGCCACGACAAGCACCACAGACCTTACGACCACAGCTACGAGCAGCCGCATCGACAATAGAGGTGGAGAACATGGCCCACTCGGAGTCCATGTCTCCAACCTCCCCCGGGATCAGGGAGAAGCTCTCCCGGAGGTGGGAGTTGAAGATCCCCCTGACAGAGGGCTCCGCCAGACGTTCCCAGCAGACCCTCACAATGCGCTTGGGCCTGCCAGGTCTGTCCGGCTTCCTCCTCCGCCAGCGGATCCAACTCACCACCAGGTGGTGATCAGTTGACAGCTCAGCCCCTCTCTTCACCCGAGTGTCCAAGACATGCGGTCAGAGGTCAGATGACACAACAACAAAGTCGATCATCGACCTCCGACCTAGAGTGTCCTGGTGCCACGTGCACCGATGGACACCCTTGTGCTCGAACATGGTGTTCGTTATGGACAAACTGTGACTAGCACAGAAGTCCAATAACAAAACACCGCTCGGGTTCAGATCAGGGAGGGCCGTTCCTCCCAATCACGCCCCTCCAAGTGTCACTGTCGTTACCCACATGGGCGTTGAAGTCCCCCAGGAGACCAACGGAGTCCCCGGTTGGTGCACTGTCTAGTACCCCTCCCAGGGACTCCAAGAAAGCCGGGTACTCCGCACTGCTGCTTGGCCCGTAGGCCGACACAACAGTGAGAGACCTGTCCCTGACCCGTCTGACATTCCATGTCCCCAGAGCTAGTCGACATGGGTGAATTTAAATAAGTCTGCTGCATACTATCTGTTCCTAATTTGTAAGCATTTTATTGTCTGATAATCAGCAAATGCACATTAGCATAATAAGATGTTAGTTTTACCGTGATTTAAAAACTCCTCTCTAGTCTTTAAGTACTCTAGTTAATGTTTTGATCTAAAAAAACAAATATAAATAAGTATTATGACAGGTTTGCAGTACATGAAAACTCACAGCAGGTGTCAGTATTTTTAAATTTCAGTTTGTTGATTCAGGAGGATTCAGAGTGGCAACAATACTTTATAATGTATAACAGGAAAGTAATGTAATCTAATTGGCTATTTTTGTCAATTTAATTGATCTATTTCCAAATGTTGAGACAGTTATTTTGTTGAGAGGAAGAGTCGCCGTGGAAAAACTCCAATTGGACGCCGTGGCAACAGCAGCTCCTCCCCCAAAGACAGTGGGCCACTCAGCAGCAGTGAACGTGGCACCTCCAAGGACAGCGGACCAATCGGCAGCAGCAGTGGGGGTGACTTGTTCCTGGTTACTGTAGCGATGATCTCAGAGCAGCTGCGATTGGCCAAACAGAGTGAGAAAGAGCTGAGCCGCTTCATGGCTGTTTATTTTGATTACTCCACAGAGAATGACATCCCTACAGCGCTCACCCTGGCCCCAAGGTGAGTTTGATCTACTATTAAGACACTGTTTAATTCAAATGGTACTAATTTAGAAGAGGTTTTACAATTCTTTATAACAGGGCCATAACTGCATCCAAATAACATACTGTGATATCCACATCAAATTACTTAATTGCATATTAATCTATGTATGTTGTATCTGTCCCTATTCAAATAAACAATACATAAATAATTATTATTAATTACTGGTTGGGAACAGCTAAAATGAATATTGTTACATTTTATTTAAAAGTCCTTTATTATGCAAATTGCCTATTGTGAGGTTTAGGACATGTTTGAATGTTGTTACCTCCTCAAAAACATACCTGGAATTGTTTTGTTTCATTCACACATGTTTGAGTAATCCTTTATTATTAGTTTGTCAACATCGCCAAAGGTCAAAATACCCTGTTCACCTTGTGATGTCATGACGATTAAGCTTTCAAATTAACAGCTAGCTTTTACCTTTTGTTCAGCAGTGATAGGCAATTCCAGGGCTGAAATTATCCAAATGATTTTAATGGTGTATGGAGTTTAAAAACACAGTGGAGCACCTGTAGTACCACATGATACCACACGGTGCAACAGAGTGTTTTCTGTTTGAGAGAAGAACAGCCAAAATATGCATAGTTTGTGTATTAACAGGCCTGTCTACAGAAATTTAGGGGTCTGGGGCAAGAAGCCTCCTCCTCAAATATAAATTAATAGAAGGGTCCAGTTCTGGGGCCCAGAACAGCAGACACCTTTGTCCCCCCCTCGTTGACTCACCTGTGTGTTAAACATGTGTCATCGAAATGAAACAAAACCAGGTATCTTTTTGATGACGAAACAATGTTATAACATAGATCAGATTAAAAATGAATGGGTCTCGTCAGTAATAGAAATCCTCAGGTTAATCATTTGGGAATTTACCTTTAGGACATTTTATGTACTGAAGTGTAATCAATAGGGAAACCTGGAAACCATCAATACCAAAATTATTTTTAATTCTGGTCTTTGTTGGCTCTTAAACATGCAGTTGGAGTGACTCACAATAAGTGAGGATTTATGGACTTAAAGCTGGACCTATGGAACTTTTTAAGGAAAAAATAAATAAATAAATAAATAAAATGAAAGCATGTTTTTTTTTTCCATTTAGGTTATTATTGCACTAAAAATGAAATGTAAAACATGCATCTTTACTGTGAGTGCTTGTGTCTCCACAAACCTGACTCTTCTTTGGCCTGGGGGAGGGCCTCTTGCTTGTTTCCATGGAAATGTTTTTCTTTTGGCTATAATATTCTACTATATGGCAAAACTTATCCATCTCCATGGAGAATGTTCGGAGGTATGGTTTTACCTTTCTGTTTCCATGGATTCATGCATGTGAGATGTCACCTCCAGAAAGTTACACACTGTAAATTTAAAAACTAAACAGGAGATTTGTGTATTCAAATAGATGGCTATTTGGGGAAAATTGAAACTGAGTGCTTCCTGAGTTTGCATCAGATTGAGTAAATGCTCATAATTACGTGCCTTTTACTATTATAATTGAGTAGCAAAATAATTGTTAGGGGGAGCGCTAGTGTAGTACTTTGAGAAGCTTTTCAAATTAAGTCGTACAAAGACAGTATTATTATTACAAAAACTTAGGACTCATTATTAGTATAAGCTGAAGGTTTTTCTGCTCTAAAGAATATGTATTTTTATTTATTTATTTATTTATTTGACATAACACACAATAGAAGATTGGATTATTGCGCAAATATCATATTTTCAAACATATTTTTTTCTTTTTTCAGGCTGAAGTTGATGGACCAGTTGCCACAGCTCTTTTCTCGTCTGCACTCGTCGCACTCCTCCCTGTGGGATGGAGCACCCCCTAACATCTCACGGAGGAACTACTTCAGGAGCAAATCTGGTCGCTCTCTGTATGTCTCCATCTGTAACATGCACCAGTTCATCTCGCAGAACCCCGACTGGTTCGACCAACAACTGCATTCGCAAACAGGAAGTTCCGCCCCCAGCTCACTTCCTGTATCCTGCGAGGCCACACCCACATCAGCCCCACAGTCCAGTTTAGTCCTGAATGAAGTTGCAGTGAAAACTCTAGACTCAGCACCAAAGAGGAACCTGGTCTTGTTGGCGCCAGGATCCGGCCCGGGCTCAGTGACAAGTCTAAGTCCGAGTTATAGTCCTGGTTATGATCCGGGTCCACGTTGCTCTCAGTCCTTGCCTAGAGCCTCCTCCAGGTAAAACTCCAGTAAACTCAAAACATGTCCATACCTTTAGACCAGTGGTTCAAACTTTACACACAAAGTGTCACCTAAGAAAATATTTAGCATTCTGTGTACCACCAGATCTATAACAGGATTAAACTAGGGCTAAAGCCAGGTCTGAAACGGGACCAATTATAGTAATTATTGAAGACTACTACTGAAGAGGAGTCTGCATACCACCAGAACAAGTTTGCATACCACAGTTTTTAGACTATTGAGTATGTTGTCTATAATAAAGAACTATTTAAGACACAGTGAAAATTGCTGATTAAAAATGTATCAGACTTGAACCTCAACCAAGCCATTTACAGGTACATCTTTGCACATTCCTGATTGCTACAGTGTTGTCTTATAATTGTCTTGGAGAGTGACAAAAATGACAGTTGCAAGGGCTATTGAGTGATGAAAATCCATTGCAATAAACAAGTTCTCAAAAGAGACCCGTAAACAGAAAGTTGAGTATGTGGGTTACATGATATAGACCCTAGTATTGCATGTTTGAATGTCCCTGAATCAGAAAAAAATTCCATATTAATATTAGCGATGTGCCAAAGAGTGAATGAGGACTACGTAAGCAAGTTAGATACATTTAAAAAACTCTTCCTTCCGTGGTTTGAAAATTGGGTTACATTATGCAGCTCTAATTGTGGTATTTTGTTGCTTTCTTTTGGTCTCACAAACTTATCACTGTTTTATGTTGTGCAGGTGCAGCTCCAGTGTACCTGCCACCTCCTCCTCTGCTGTGTCCTCTGTAATTGTCCCATATGTGAAGACTCCACCAGCTGTGGACCAGCTGAGACCGGTTCAGGACCAAGACTCGGGCCCTGTCCAGGGTCTAGACCAGGGACCAGACCCTTCCCCCCCTGAACCTCCCCCACGGGATTCTGGAATATATGACTCCTCTATGCCATCATCTGAGCTTTCCATACCACTCATGGATGGGCTGTCACATGACCATGTAGACTCCTCCTCATTGGCTGACAGCGAGTCATCTTCCTCTGGACTTGGTACGAAATGCTACTTTTGAGATTAGGGCAGCAAGATTAATTGAATCAAAATCACAATTTGTGATTTGCTAATTGCGTCCATTCAGATTTCAAAGGCTGCAATTTTTGAAGTACCATAAATTCATCCACAAACAACAAAATGCCCTGTCCATGTACAAACATGTTCTGAAATACAATTCTTGTATTTTATTATTTATTTATGTATTTGAACAATGCAATAGTTACAAAACTACTAGTACTACTTTGTCAGTTCACATTTTAGTCTTTTTGACATGTGTAAAATGTGAACTTTGAACAGAACCCTATTATTAAACATTATGTATATGTATATATATATATATATATATATATATATATATATATATATATATATATATATATATATATATATATATATATATATATATATATGTGTGTGTGTGTGTGTGTGTGCATGAATATATACATACATACATATGTAAGTAATGTTAATTGTATCATAAGCATGTTTTAAATGCATTTTTTAAATGTAATTTCTAACAAAGCACCATGTCTCTCTGTTCAGGGGATGAGGAGCCGCCCACTGTTTCCTCTCTCCACTGCAGTGCCACCACTGTTTGTAAGGCAGAACTGCACCGACAGGACACCCCAGTGATGTCACTGTGAACAACCAATGAGAGCAAAGGACTCTAGTAACGTCATCAGACAGACTTTTTATGAATGGAAAAAAGGGAGTTACGGAACATTTGTAACCACTTATTTGAAGGACTCAATTGGACCATTTTGAGCCTTTTCTTGTTTTGACTTATTTTAACATAAATATTTACTGTTAATAAGATTACATGGCACTTTGACGCAGAAATACAGGAAGCCACACAACACAAATTGTTCAATCCTTACCGTTTCTCCAATCATATTGCAGCAGTTTGATCACATGGTACATGATAGACAGGCTTTATGCCTTATTTCTACTTGTATTTAGAGCTCAAAAGCTTAATGCAATAACTCAGTTTTATTTTACATTTTTATTCTGAAACTGCATTCGTTTTTACTCTTTATTTTTCAAATGTCTAATGGAAAAATGGAAGTTTTACTTCAGTACTTTATGAAGATGTGAGTCTGGTCACTGGTGAGTCTCGCTGAGTTCAAATGTGCATGATTGACAGGTGGATTAGTCAATCAGGGGCGTGCATGGTTCGACTGTATTAAAACAAAAATGAAAAAGGAAAAAAATATCAGAAGAGACTGAAAAACAGCATGGATTTCTGTCAACAGAGATGCAATTTGCTTGGGCATTTTTTATTTAAAAGTGTGTCTTTTTTATATATACCTTTTTAACAGTAAATGAAAAACTTTATTTCTGTGGAGAATCGGTTACATTTTACAAATCCTCTATAAAACCTGTACTTGTTTAACTATTTCACAATTCATCAAAGGGATGTTTTTTGTGTTAGGACTTTTATTCTGAAGGGAAAAGTCAGCATTTCCTGTTTGTACAGATTTTATTTTGGAAATGTCTGATGTTTTTAAATGTTTTTATTGCTGTTTATTAATAATAATTTCCATATTGTTCTACATTTTATAGAGTTGTACTGTTTTATAGTACTGTCCTGTAGGAATAAATCATTTAATATGATCTGTTATTATTTGATTGATTGAGTTTTTATAAAGGCAATATCAAAATGCCGGCAATGGTATTCAACAGTGACTGAGGACCTGTTTAATTTAACCCACAAGGGGGCAGTAAAGATCCTCCAAGTTTAGACCCAGGTGGTGATGTAATTGCAGGGCAAAAGATACAAAACTTTGAAACTTGCAATTAAAACAGATTTGTAGGCACATTGTTGCAGTTGTACCTCAAGTACTATAAACCTGAACAGATTCTCTCTGAACTGACTCTTCAATGGCTGTAATGGTCTATAATCAGTTTAGACAGGTAGTAATGCTTTGGTTCAGTCAGCTCTGGTGTAGTCCTTGTCCTGTTTTTTTAGAGAAGACAGCAGTTTGAAGAACATTTTATAAATTCTTCTGTACTTTATTTTGGTTTAAAAGGAGGGGTTTATTTGTTTAGGAGCAGAAGCTGAAAGATTTGAATGCATTTTTACAGTCATCATAAATCCATAGGCGTCTCCACTCCGATGATTCAGATAATGTTGTTTTTTTCATATAAAACATGTTGTTAAAGTTGATAAGAAGCTTAAACTGTCAGAGGCTTGTGTCTGGGAGAGATTTACAGCCGTGAAACTGGTTCAACAAAGTCAGTGAAGCAGAGACGAAAGGATTTAGGCTTAAAACAGCACAAAACGGACAGAAAAAGGGCCCTTCACAATAAAAGCACAGGATATAAAAGAGACTGAACAGAAATGAAAATGGTAGCACTCATTAAACAGACAGAACTGAGAGATGGAAAAATTTTACATTTTATTTTTAATTAATTGAAAAATAATTTAATTGATAAATTAATTAATTAAACATATATTATTAATCCCTCTACATTTTGATATACCTTTCCATGTACATTTGAAGTTTCCTGCATTTATCTGAATTCAGTCTGCACTTAAATATATATATATATATATATATATATATATATATATATATATATATATATATATATATATATATATATATATATATATATATATATATATATATATATATATATATATATATATATATATATATATATATATATATATATATCCATCCATCCATCCATCCATTTTCTTCTGCTTATCCAGGGCAGGGTCGCGGGGGCAGCAGTCTAAGCAGGGACTCCCAGACTTCCCTCACCCCAGACACGTCCTCCAGCTCCTCCGGTAGGATCCCAAGGCGTTCCCAGGCCAGTCGAGAGACATAGTCCCTCCAGCGTGTCCTGGGTCTTTCCCAGGGCCTCCTCCCGGTAGGACATGCCCAGAATACCTCCCTAGGGAGGCGTCCAGGAGGCATCCTGAGCAGATGCCCGAGCCACCTCAGCTAGCTCCTCTCAACGTGTAGGAGCAGCGGCTCTACTCCGAGCTCCTCCCATGTGACTGAGCTCCTCACCCTATCCCTAAGGGTGCGCCCGGCCACTCTGCGGAGGAAATCCATTTTGGCCGCTTGTATCCGCGATCTTGTCCTTTCGGTCATTACCCAGAGCTCATGACCATAGGTGAGGGTAGGAACGTAGATTGACCGGTAAATCGAGAGCTTTGCCTTTGGACTCAGCTCCTTCTTTACCACAACGGACCGATGCAGCGTCCGCATCACTGCAGACGCTGCGCCGATCCGCCTGTCAATCTCACACTCCATCCTTCCCTCACTCGTGAACAAGACTCCGAGATACTTGAACTCCTCCACTTGGGGCAGAGACTCACCACCCACCCAGAGAGGGCAAACCACCTTTTTCCGGTCGAGAACCATGGCCTCGGATTTAGAGGAGCTGATTCTCATCCCAGCTGCTTCACACTCGGCTGCAAACCGCCCCAGTGCCTGCTGCAGGTCCTGGCTTGATGAAGCCATCAGGACAACATCATCCGCAAACAGCAGAGATGAAATCCTGTGGTTCCCAAACCAGACCCCCTCCGGCCCCTGGCTGCGTCTAGAAATTCTGTCCATAAATATAATGAACAGAACCGGTGACAAAGGGCGGCCCTGGCGGAGTCCAACATGCACTGGGAACAGGTCTGACTTACTGCCGGCAATGTGAACACGACTCCTGCTCCAGTCATACAGGGACCGGACAGCCCTTAGCAAAGAGCCCCGGACCCCATACTCCCGGAGCACCCCCCAAAGGACACCACGAGGGGCACGGTCGAATGCCTTCTCCAGGTCCACAAAACACATGTGGACTGGTTGGGCAAACTCCCATGAACCCTCGAGGACCCGATGGAGAGTATAAAGCTGGTCCAGTGTTCCATGACCGGGACGAAAACCACACTGCTCCTCCTGAATCCGAGGTTCGACTATCGGTCGGATTCTCCTCTCCAGTACCCTGGAGTAGACCTTACCGGGAAGGCTGAGGAGTGTTATTCCCCTGTAATTGGAGCACACCCTCCGGTCCCCCTTCTTATACAGAGGGACCACCACCCCGGTTTGCCACTCCAGTGGTACTGTCCCCGACCGCCACGCGATGTTGCAGAGACGTGTCAGCCAAGACAGTCCCACAACATCCAGAGACTTGAGGTACTTGGGACGGATCTCGTCCACCCCCGGAGCCTTGCCAACGAGGAGCTTGCCAACCACCTCGGTAACTTCAGCCAGGGTGATGGACGAGTCCGCCTCCGGGTCCCCAGTCTCTGCTTCCTCCTCGGAAGACATGACGGGGGATTGAGGAGATCCTCAAAGTATTCCTTCCACAGCCCGACAACATCCCCAGTCTAGGTCAGCAGCTCTCCACCAGCACTGTAAACAGTGTTTACAGTGCGCCTGAGGCGTCTGACGGTTTGCCAGAATTTCTTTGAGGCCGTCCGATAGTCCTCCTCCATGGCCTCCCCGAACTCCTCCCAACCCCGGGTTTTTGCCTCTGTGACCGCACGAGCCGCGGCGTGCTTGGCCCGCCGGTACTCATCGGCTGCCTCAGGAGTCCCACGTGCCAACAAGGCTCGATAGGACTCCTTCTTCAGCTTGACGGCATCCCTTACTTCCGGTGTCCACCACCGGGTTCGGGGATTGCTGCCGCGACAAGCACCACAGACCTTACGACCACAGCTACGAGCGGCCGCATTGACAATAGAGGTGGAGAACATGGCCCACTCGGAGTCCATGTCTCCAACCTCCCCTGGGATCAGGGAGAAGTTCTCCTGGAGGTGTGAGTTGAAGACCCCTCTGACAGAGGGCTCTGCCAGGCGTTCCCAACAGACCCTTACAATACGCTTGGGCCTGCCAGGTCTGTCCGGCTTCCTCCTCCGCCAGCGGATCCAACTCACCACCAGGTGGTGATTGGTTGACAGCTCAGCCACTCTCTTCACCCGAGTGTCCAAGACACGTGGTCGGAGGTCAGATGACACGACAACAAAGTCGATCATCAACCTCCAACCTAGAGTGTCCTGGTGCCACGTGCACCGATGGACACCCTTGTGCTCGAACATGGTGTTTGTTATGGACAAACTGCGATTAGCACAGAAGTCCAATAACAAAACACCACTCGGGTTCAGATCAGGGAGGCCGTTCTTCCCAATCACGCCCCTCCAAGTGTCACTGTCGTTACCCACATGGGCGTTGAAGTCCCCCAGGAAACCAACGGAGTCCCCGGTTGGTGCACTGTCTAGTACCCCTCCCAGGGACTCCAAGAAGGCCGGGTACTCCGCACTGCTGTTTGGCCCGTAGGCCGACACAACAGTGAGAGACCTGTCCCTGACCCGAAGGCGCAGGGACGCGACCCTCTCGTTCACTGGAGTGAACCCCAACACGAAGCGGCTGAGCTGTGGGGCAATGAGCAAGCCCACACCAGCTCACCGCCTCTCCCCGCGGGCAACGCCAGAGAAATGGAGAGTCCAGCCCTTCTCAAGAAGTTGGGTTCCAGAGCCCAAACTGTGCGTGGAGGTGAGGCCGACTATATCTAGTCGGTTACGCTCAACCTCCCGCACAAGCTCCGGCTCCTTCCCCCCCAGCGAGGTGACATTCCATGTCCCCAGAGCCAGTCTCCATGTCCAGAGATCCGGTCGTCGAGGCCCCCGCCTTCGACCTCCGCCCAGATCTTCAAGCACCGGCCCCTTACGGATCTTCTTGCGGGTGGTGGGTCCACATGAGGACGGCCACACGTCACTCCTTCGGGCTGAGCCCGGCCGGGCCCCGTGGGGAAAGGCCCGGCCACCAGGCGCTCGCTGTCGAGCACCCACCCCAGGACTGGCTCCAGGGTGGGGTCCCGGTAACGCCGGTCCGGGTGACGTAAATGGCCTTGTTTTTGCACTTGTCATAAGAGGCTTCTGAACCACTCTTCGTCTGACCCGTCCCTCTGGACCTGTTTGCCATGGGTGACCCTACCAGGGGCATGAAGCCCCCGACAACATAGCTCCCAGGATCATTCGGGCACTCAAACCCCTCCACCACGTTAAGGTGGCGGTTCAGGGAGGGATGGAAAAATTTTAGATTTTATTTTTAATTAATTGAAAAATAATTTAATTGATAAATTAATTAATTAAACATATATTATTAATCCTTCTACATTTTGATACCTTTCCATGTACATTTGAAGTTTCCTGCATTTATCTGAATTCAGTCTGCACTTTATATATATATATATATATATATATATATATATATATATATATATATATATATATATATATATATATATATATATATCAAGTCCCTAAATCCCATTTTTTGTGATTGTGAAAAAGAAATTGCAAATGCCCAATCTACTGTCTGTAAATCCATCCCTCCCAACAGCAACTTTACTCCTATTTATATTATCTAATATCTAAATTACTTTGTCTGTCTTGCTCAGATGATGGAAAGGAGTAGAATAATATTTACCAAATAAAAAAAAAAATCTATTATCTTGAGGGGACAAGATATTATCTTGAGGGATTGACATAATTATCTTGAGAGGACGAGATATTATCTTGAAGGAACAACATAATTATCTTGAGAGGACGAGATATTATCTTGAGGGAACAAGATATTATCTAGAGGGAACGGCATAATTATCTTGAGGGAACGAGATATTATCTTTAGGGGACGAGATATAATCTTGAGGGAACAAAATATTATCTTGAAGGAACATAATAATTTCTATACAGATATTTTCATGACTGCACAAGATATTTAACTTAAAAAATAATATCTCGTTCCCTCGTGATAATTAAGCTGTTTCTTCAAGGTAATATCATGTGGGAATGTGATATTATCTTGTGGCCATGCATTAATATTATATTTTGCAAATGTCCTATGCCGGGCTCTGTAGAAAATCAAGTTACAATTTATTTAAATAAATGCTCCATTTTTAAGTCTTATAAAGTTTCAGAAAAGGGCATAGTGCTCTCACTGAAATTACATTTGTACAGCACTTGATGACAAACAAGATTGTGTAGCTTTGTTTTGTAGTGTATTAGATTTGATGTAATCGATGATCTTTTAATCAAAACCCAGGCAGTAGTAGCTGATGGGTTTATCTCAAATTTATTTAGCTTTAAGGAAAGGAGTGCCTCAAGGTTAAATTTTGGGCCAGCTACTTTTTACTATATGTACTAAATCCATTGGTTGCGATTTAAAAGAACACTTCATACATTTATATGCAGATAATGCTGTTTTGTTTGCAGGAGCTACCTCTGCTGATCAGAAAATTTTAAAACTGCTGCAAAATTTGAATTAAATCCAAAATTCCTCCCAAAATCTTAAATTATTATTGATTGGAAAAAAATATATATATTTATATGATTTTTTCTAAAAACATTTAAGTGTTGTACAAGCAACAAATCTTTATACACTAAATGGTAAATTTTACAGTTTAAAATTAAAATTATCATTTTATTATAGAAACAAATCCCATTGAATTACAGAAAATAAATTGTTTAAGCAACCTTTCTTTCTGTACTAGATTATGGAGATGTAATTTATCTGCAGCCTCTACTTTGAAACCTTTAAATAGAAAAAGTAATTCGAAAAAAAAAAAAAAAAAAAAAAAAAATCCAAATGTGATTTTCCTCTGTGCGTAGCCTGTTCCCACTTATATTTAGAGTATCAGATCAAAACTACAGAGCCTCAGCTTCACAAAGAGCCCAGACATTTTTCTATGCTCCAAAGGGTTCAGTTTGAATTGAGGGAAATTTTAGTTAGGATTTAAGATCAGTTGGATTGATAAGAGGTTTGAGAGAAAAAGCAGTGAAAATACTAGACAGGTTTTCAAGTCTGTTTGAATTTTAACACCACTGCAGACAGAGCGTTAAAAGGGAAGAATTGTGTTTAATTTATTTTTTTTTTAATGAGAGGAGAGTCCTAAAGAGCATTAGGGATCAAGTAAATTAAAACACAAAAGATGTTTTTGTAATTAATTATTAAGTAAAGCAGGTACAAAAACTAACACATTAAACTTAAGGTAATGAAACCCTTCACAATAAAATCACAAAGAAAACTAGATATAACATTTGAATACAGACAGCAAGGTAGGATAGGATCACAATACAATGAGTCCTTCATAATACAAGCAGAGAAAAATATATAAATGATAACAATGGTGCTGGTAGAAAACTGGCGATAAGTTAATGTGACTTTTCTGCATTAGCCTAGGTTCTGGTTTAGTTCTGCATTAGCTCTGGTATACTCTTGGTTTAGTTCAGGTTTAGTCCTGCATTAGTACTGGTTTAGTCTTGGTTTAGTCCTGGTTCAGCTGTGTTTTAGTTATGCGTTTATCCGGTTTAGTTCTGGTTTAGTTCTTCCTTAGTCTTGGTTTAGTTCTAGTTTAGCTGGTTTAGCTCTGGTTTAGCTCTGGTTTAGCTCAGGCTTAGTTCTGGTTTGGTCCTGGTTTAGTCCTAGTTTAGTCCTGGTTTAGCCTTGGTTTAGTTTTGGTTTAGTTCTGATTTAGTTCTGGTTTAGTCCTGATTTGGTTATGGTTTAGTCCTGCATTAGTCCTGGTTTAGTCCTGCATTAGTCTCGCATTAGTTCTATTTTAGTTCTGGTTTAGTCCTGCATTAGTCCTAGTTAAGTCATGGTGTAGCCTTGGCTTAGTTCTTGTTTAGTCCTGGTTTTGCTCTGATTTAACTCTGGTTTAGTTCTGATTTAGTCCTGGTTTAGTCCTGGTTTAGTCCTGGTTTAGTCCTGGTTTAGCTCTGGTTTAGTTCTGATTTAGTTCTAGTTTAGTCCTGATTTGGTTATGGTTTAGTCCTTCATTAGTCCTGTTTTAGTCCTGCATTAGTCTTGCATTAGTTCTAGTTTAGTTCCGGTTTAGTCCTGCATTAGTCTTGCATTAGTTCTAGTTTAGTTCTTGTTTAGTCCTGCATTAGTCCTAGTTAAGTCATGGTTTAGCCTTGGTTTAGGTCTTGTTTAGTTCTGTTTTAGACCTGTATAAATTTAGTCCTGCATTAGTCCTAGTTAAGTCATGGTTTAGCCTTGGTTTAGGTCTTGTTTAGTTCTGTTTTAGACCTGTATAAATTTAGTCCTGATTTAGCCCTGGCTTAGTTCTGATGTAATTCTGGTTTAGACCTGTATACATTTAATCCTGGTTTAGCCCTGGATTTGCCCTGGTTTAATCCTGGTTTAGGCCTGGTTTAGTCCTGATTTAGATCCTGCTTTTTAATACTGTGTCCTCTTATGTGTCTTGTGCTTTTATTTTGAAGGCAAGACTTGTTTGTCCAGGACCAGCCTTGCCACACAATCTCTGCTCCTGTGTCTTTTGGATCTGATCAAACCTGCTCCAACTTCATTCAAAAGGACTTTTATTTTTGTTTATATTTTCATGATTTTGTGGATTACTTTAAAATCAGATGCAGAAAAATGACAGCTGTCCGAAAATATCCAGGTAAGTTTTTTTTAGTGTAAAGCCTGAACAATTGTAGCTGAATTCTTTGTTGACAGTTTAATCTTGGTTATGTCTAGACTTGGTTTGGTCCTGCTTTGATGGGGTAGCATTGCTTGTTTACTCTTGGTTAAGTCCTAGTTTATCCCTGAGTTAGTTCTGGGGTGTTCCTACTAGTTTAGTCCTGTTTAATTGACCTATAGTTTAGCTGTGTTGTGGTCACTGGTCTTAGTTAAGTTCTAGATAAGATCTAGTTAAAGTTATAGAAAAGTGAGTTGCTTTGGACTACGTTTAGTCTTGGTTAAATCCTGGTTTAGTGCTAGTGTAAATCCTATTTTGGCCCTGATCCTGTGTTGGTAATGAACCACATTAGTGACAAAAAAGTAAAAATGAGACATGTTTTTAACTGTTTATGGTAAAATAGGAGTGGTTGTCTTTGGGAGCAGCAGCAGCAATGACTCAGAGGGAGCAGTAGAAACGCATGACTGTCTGCTTTCAATAAACTGATTTTTACAACTCAACTCTGCAAGAAAAAAATGAGAAAAACACATTCAGGGAAAAAAGAGAATAACCTTTGACCAACATACAACAGTTTGCTTAACATGCATGCAGTTAATTGATCATTTGAAAGTAGAAATTTGTAGCATTTTAATTTAAAGATTCACTATGCCACCTTTCTTAACATTTAAGTTTTATGGTATGGCTCCAAAGTATGCTGTTGGCCTCAAAAGCTTGTTTTAGTCATGCATGTTTGAGTAATATATCCACCTCTTTAGAACCCAAAACACTTGGTCCTGGTTTGGTCCTGGTTTAGTCCAGACCTCAAAACACTATGTCTCATCAAATTGTCAAAATATATTATATTCTGTTCTTTATGCAACTGTCCCTAACCAACTTTGCTGCTAGGAGCTAATTCTTTTTTGCCCAGTTTAACCTGCTTCTATTTTTAATGCCTCAACAGGTGGAAATGTGCACCCTCTGCTGGATGTTGTTCAACTTTTTACATAAACTTTTTTTTTCTTAGCTTACGCTTATATATACATATAAATACATGAATAGGTGATACATAAACTAATAACTTTAAATGATGTCAGCAACGTAAAGGAGACAACACTTTTGTTTACGTGGACAATTTTCTATCAGAGGTCTATTGTCTACAGTCTATTGTCAGAACAGGTCTAAGTCCAAACTGAGATCCAACACATACAATCTTATCCAAACCAACAAATCAATAATATCTCCATGGAGACAAGAAAGACATTGCATACTCCCCATCAGAAAAGTTACATAATGCACCTTTAATGCAATATGAGATTTTTACATTTTGGTTTATACCAAGACCTGTAAATGAGTAAACCTTGATCAAAATGACCAAACCTTAAAATAGCTTCTAAATGTTTTTACTAATTTATAATATTGATTCAGCGTGACAAAACTGTATCTGAAAAATGTATGTTAATGAAATAAGCAAATAATTAGTACATGTTAAAGAAGATTTTACATTTTCATTAGTTGGGAATAGAAATAATTACTTTGTTTAATTATAAAAGGTGCAGGTGCCAAACCAGAAGAGCCACATTTCTCTGGTACAATAGAAACAGTGTGGTTTGAATGGGTCAAATTAATGAATGGGTTTGGCTAAATTCCTATTCGCTGTCTGCACCTGTAGGTTTATATTTCCACTTAAAGGAACTGTATGTAAGATGTAGATTTAAAATTTTCTATATATGACCGATCTCTTGTCCCCTAGATAGAAGGCAACATGTTAAATGCTAAATGCTAAACTGGGCAGTATCTGGAGGACTAAAGGGGAGAGTGAGGGGATAGGAGGGGCCGGGTCTGGGGGCATGAGGAGCAGTGTGATTGGTCTAACAGGTATCCACATTTAAACTATGCCCCTGTAGCCAGTTGTTTGTAATCAGAAACACTAGGCTCTAATCAGGGCAGTCTTTTGTGTTGTTACCAACTACTGGAAATTGTAGAGGCCACAAAAGGCAGCACACATTAAAATGTTGGCGTTTTTGGCCAGAAAGCTGCAAATTTACTTAGTTTGCACTAAAGTTGGCAAAAAATGACTAGGAATAGTAGATAATGCTATTAAAACACCATTGTTTAATAGCAGAAAAAAGTGGATTTAATGTTTAGTTAGAGATTTAATTAAAAACATTGGATATGATTGCCAATCGTTCTCACAATTATCCAATCTGAAAGCAGAATGAGTTTGGAAATAGATTGCCAGTTCCAATCCAGTGGTTTAAACATGTTGTTTTTTCCAGGTGGAAGCTGCAGAAAAGGCCCTCGACTTCACTGCAGCCTGAAGGAGCCTGGCCTATCAGAGGGGTAAGAAGGAAGTTTTATTACTGAATGTCTCTCCAACGCTTGATCCCCATTTCACATTTTGCATGGAATCACTTTCAGAATGCATACATTTAAATGGAAACATATTTACTTTTCCTGAACTGTACTTGATACTTTTCACACTTTTTAAAGGAGTGTGTTCACACCCTGTTTGCTGTGGTTTAGTCCTGGTTTGAGTTCTAACTTTGGTTTAGTCCTGGTCTAGTTGGGGTCTAATTAAGGTTTAGTCTAAGTTCATTCACAATTTTGATATGCGCTATTGATGGGTTTCAGCCATAGTATGTATATATAAATGGACATACCTAATGTGCTAATGTGCATGTTCCAAATAAAAAAGTGATCATGAGTGCACTATCAGCTTCATCGACTCGGCTCCAATTCACTTTACATTAGAAAACTGTCGCCCTACCTCATCATTTTGGTAGTAAAATGTTCATATTAACCCGCTCTACATGATCCTGGGTTTTTTATTTTGCTATTGTGTTCGTAAATCAAGATATGAACATTAATAACAAACAAATCAGTGCCTTCTTTTCCCGAGGTCGCTCCTGCTAGCGTTAGCGACAGGTTTAATTGACGACAGCTTCGCTCCAGATTGGCCCATTGGTTGCCTAATAGGTAACTTATGACGTCACACTCATTTAGCCAAATTCTTTATACAGTGTATCGTTTCAGTTTTCTATTCTAAGAAACGTTTGATGACTTTTTCATTCAAAAGATATAATATTTCGTTTTAAAATATTATCGGCCCTAGTTTTTATCATTCTGAAACTGGTGTTTTGGAGCCAGCCCCTCGTGGTGGTCGGTAAAACTGCACTTGGCTCCAGTATGTTTTTCCCGTTGATGCTAATATTAACATCACTACGTATCCCCCGACAACCGTCACTTCCTGTTTGTCCAACGGGAACTGCCTCAAACAATGGCCTTGCTCCCCGTCAGTGGGTCCAGCTATAGTCCACTTAGAGACAAGTTCAGGGAGACCCACCAGAGCTCAGGAGGAGGACTGTGTTAGACTTGGGCTAGTTCTGATTTAGTCGTGTTCAGACCTGGCTGGTGTTGATGCTCTCTAGGATGTAAAAATGGGCTGCTGTCTCTTTGTCTACTACCGGCGGGTGAGTCCTCTTTTATATTTTGGTTCTCAAATTTATACATATAATTTATAGTAATGCACTTGCCAAAGCCTCTCAACGTGCTATTCTGTAGACATTATTTAATCACTCCACAGCTACATAAGCCACAGCTGCCCTGGAGGAAACTGAAGGAAGCATGGCTGCCAATCTGTGCCATCGGCCCCTCCTACCATCACTGATCACTCACACATACACAAACACACACACACACACACCACTTTCATACTAGGCAATGTGGGTGAAGTGTGTTGGCTATGGACACAACCAGAACCACTGTTCCAACCTGAATCACTGCCTCCCCTTATTCTCTCTATCATGAGCAAATTTGATCTTGATGCTCAACATGCTTCCAAATCCAAATACACATTGGAACTAAACTGGACTAAACCCAGCACTATGTGAATACATCCTAAAGTTGTACAGAAACCAAGACTAAACATGGACTGAGCCAACTCAAAGCCCCACTGTATAACATATTTGCCAAAAATAGCCTATAATAAAAGCATGCATACTCAGAGTCTGAAGAGGCTTGCATCTAAACAAACCTGACTCTTATCCTGGAGGAGAGCCTTCTCCTGCTTGTTTTCATGAAAATATTATTCCTATGGCTCTAATAGACTACAAATTCTACATCAGAACTAAACCAGAACCAAACCAGGACTAAACCAGGTCTGTCTCCATGGTAACATTGTTGTATTGTATTTGGCCCTTATGTAACGTCCGCTCGGTCTCGATCAGTTTCCTCTCTTTGTCTCTTTGAGTTTTTTGTTTAAGAAGCTGTCCATCACATAGAAGCACATGTTTATCTCTTCACTGGGTCCACTGTGGGGTCTGGGTCAAATGCATTTTACAAAGTTAACTATATTTTTTGTGACTTTTTATATAGCACACCATAGACTAAAGGGTTACTTATGATGAATTATATGAAAAAACAACACAAAAAAACCCAACAAATTATAGCTTGATCTTTCATATCAGCTATGACCAAGTTGTCAAAAAATTATACCTATATACTCAGCTCTGCCAACTAGAGAAAACTTTAAGAATGAAGACATTCTGCCGCTCATCCAAGTGGCTTCTTCTGTTCAAAACTGTTGAATTGATTTTTGCTTTTGCCATGGATCATACCTGGATGACTCAGGGATGGCACATATACCTATATATTAATCAAAACTAAAATATAGAAATATGGCATTGTTGTTTTTTTTTTACCACGTGTTATTGATTGGAGCATTATCTGTAATACTGATTACAATTTGATTCACTGTATAGCCCTTTAGGAGCTGAAATGTTGAGTCATTTTAATTAATTGCATAAATATTGTGACTTACAGAACCTTGTATCCTTGGTCTAATAAATAACAGGCCAATTCGCTCTTTTATCTCTATGGCCCATTGCACTGGCTTTACCCTATTAAAAGCCAGCACAGACTATAGGCTTAAATGTTATTCTAAGTAAGTTACTACACTTTTAAGACTTTTTGAGACGTTCACCATATTCTTCCTGAGTGGGTTTACTCCAGGCACACTGGTTTTCCCCATCATTCCCAAACATGGACAGTAGGTCAAATCCTCCAGCTAAGTTAGTCCTGACCAAGACTAGCTCAAGATCTAGATATGGGTCCCCAAGCATGGGGTGCAGAGGCTGAATGAACTGAACTTTTCTTCATGGGCACTGATACATAAATAATACATCAAATCAATTTTAAACATTTTCAGAACAGGCATTGTAAATACTTAAATTTAAGGATATTTTAATTGTTTTAGCAGAGTATCTCATTAAACTCACTGACCTGACCACGTGTAGCTTCCTGTTGTTTTCAGGGTAAAAACAGGAAGTACTTATTTGTCCATTGTTTAGCATCTGGAAAAATACGCACACACACACACAAACTGACATACACACACATATGAGCTGTAGACTGAAAAATGTTTTTAATTTTTTTATTTGGGTTCAGTCTTATATTTGTGGAAGACTAAACATGATGTATTTTTAAATAAAAGTTAAAAAAAAAAAAAAAAAATGATAAATGTAAACAAATAAACATTGACATGATGACCATGTTTTTTTTTTCTTTTTATGCAAAAAATGTATGGCTTTTTGTGTTCAATAAACTACATAATCGTTGTGGCAAAGGAAAATGTAATTGTATGTGCTAATCTAGTTTTGTGTTGATGTTACAGAAGAAGAGGAAGCAGGAGAGCAGAGATGTGGACAACCTCAGTCTGTGCAGCCTCGACCTCAACGTGAGTAACTACATATTGAGCTCATTCTATACAAAAGAATACAAACAATAAATATACAATGATAGACAAAGGTTTAGCTATACAATGAATTTGTTTCAGCTACTTCCCATTATGACAGGATACATTAGCTCCTCCTGGGGGAATGAGGATTACAACAACAACAACAACAAACACACACACACACACACACACACACACACACACACACACACACACACACACACACACAGTCATGCCCCCTGAGTCTCTCCACTACTCCATTAGGGATGTGCTTGGTGAAAACTTTATTTTTATAATCTATTGTTCATCGTATTCATATACACAATAATTACTCATATATTCATCACATTGTCTTTTGCATTTACCGTTCTAATAAATAGTGCTCATTCAATTTGGAGAGTAGCTTCAATTCACTCTTCTGTCGGCCACAGCTGCCTTGGGGCAACTGAAGGAGAGGGGCCAGACACTTTACCCTCCATGTGTGGATCAAAGCAGAAAAAATAATTTCTTGGTGGGTCCGGGGATAGACCAAATGAACGTCACTCGTTTTTTGACACTGTCTGACATGAAATCAGACTAAACTGTTCCTGTTTTAGAAACAGGGTCATCAGGTCAATTAGGATTATCAAAGTTATGTATTTTTGTTAAATGCCAGAATAATGAGAAGAATTTATTTCAAACAATTTCTTCAAGGTTAGAAGTTTACATACGTTTCAATAGTATTTGGTAGCATTGCCTACCAACTGTATGAATTGGGTCAAATGTTTTGGATCTCCTTCCACAAGCTTCTCACAATAGTTGGCAGAAATTTTGTCCCATTCCTCCTGACAGAACCGGTGTAGGTGAGCCAAATTTGTAGGCCGCCTTACTCAGAAATGCCTTTTCAGCAATGTTCCCTCTAATTTTTCATGAGTCTGAGCAAACACACAAACTCCCTGAGCGGTCCCATGGACCACTGTGAGCAACATCAGACGTGCACACTGTAGTCATGCTGCATCGCATCCATTCAAGTTAAATGGTTTATTAAAAGAATCAAATTACCGTATTTACATTTCTGTTATAAGACTTTTAATTAAGTGCTTTAGCCCAATTATACAATAAAAATTACAAAAATCTTGCTCATGACCTGTGTAGTATGTTAATGCTATTGGAAGTATAAATATTAAATTTTAACTATGGCAAAACATGAGCTTCCAACCAAACCAAGCCAACTGTAATGTTCCAAAGCTCTGACTTGTATTATGAGTATAAGCCATTGTGTGAAGCTTTTGCTGTGCACTGAGTGAGATTGTCCTACTGTGGTCTGGGAGACAGTCCAGTAACTCTTTTACAGTATATGACACGATCATTTAATGTTTACAACTCATAAATTAGTGACAGTATTCAATGACCAATACACACTGAGAGGAATCTGTATCTGCACACCCAGCTGCTCTATTACTGTACATTTACATAACATATCAAAACACATTATATAATGTTTATTTGTATATAAAATATATTCAAAACGAGTGGTATGGGTCAAAATAAATCTATATTTACAAACCACACACTGCAAACAGTAGAAAAAAACACACACACACACACACTTCAAAATGTAAACAAACACACACTGGAAACTAAGAACACACTGTACATGATTGTACAGTGTGACAGTCATTCTGAAACAGTGGCTCAGTGGTTAGAGGTTGGAGGATCGAGTCCCGCTCGGACCAATTTCTGTCATTGCGTCCTTAGCCGTCGGAAGATTAAGGGGTTAAGCACTTACCATCATTAGCGAGTTTTCACTCCACATTGGCCACATCGGCTAAAACACTGATGTGTCCCAATTCGCCAAACTGGCCTTAGGATCACGATTGAAGTGTGCGTCGAAGGGCAGTTACTTAATTTCTGGCACGACAAGGGCTGTCCCATTTCAACCCACCCCTACTGTATGCCGCCCACAACCTGCCCTCCCCTTTCCACCGTTTTCCATGGAGATCGGACATGGCCGAAGTGTGCATCCATGCACACTTCAACGCACTTCTATATCCCATCATGCACCGCAACTACGCTAAAAAGAGAAGAAAATTGGAGTCCGCTGCAATACACATTCAAATGTTCGTACTGGTTTACCTCATCTACAAACAGTGTGACATGAAACTGTTAAAGCTGAATAAAGATAAGTACAGGCCGTGTGTTTGATGATTAAAAAGGAGGGGAGTTACATGGAATAAAGGAATGTGCAGTTATTGCTAGACAATAAGAAGACATTTTTATCATGAGGAATTATTATTGCAATAAGAATAATGTAAGAATATTCATTTCTATTGTAAGCGTCAAAGACCAAGAGACTGAAACATAAAGTCAGAAGGTTTAATAAGTTCCACACAGGTAATGTGAACAATGAAGCAACAGACTCTCCAGAAAGGACAGAAGAAAATCTTCATGTGTTCCGGTACATTCCATACGTCTGCGCACCTCGTGGGCACGTGTCATTTACCTTAGTGTTAGTAAGTCAAGATACTAGTTTGATGTAGCGCTGCAATGCTAGAAAATACCTTATAATAATAATATGAAAAGAACTGGCACAGCATAGAAGGGAAACAGCGCCCTCTACTGTTATTAAAGTGGTGTAGCAACTGGCCAAAATACCAAATGTTAAACTGCAATATCCCACTATATGTACAACTAATCAGTGTTCTCTGGTTTATAGACTATGAATGTAAAAATGATATTGTTACCTCTGTCTCTGTTATTACGTTTTCACAAGGTATATTTTGTTAAAGTTATGAAGTAGCTACAATTGAGAAAAAAAATCACCTTGAAACTTATATTTGCCTATTGATATTCAATCTAAACAAAAAGAAACGGCTGTGACGACGACATCTTGACTTTTCTTCTATTAAATAATAAATCATTAAAAATAACGTACGTAATGTACGTATCGTACGTTCAAAGACAGCGGTGGAAGTGCGGTCCCTGGTTTAGGCCTGTCCCACTTCAGCAAGATGGCGGCTACACTGAGGAGGACACACTCTCTACCGGAAGCTCGAAACCACACTTTGAGGAGTACCTCGAAGGGTCCCTTCAAAAGGTGCATTTGGCGAATTGAGACACGGCCAGCGGCGCATGAGGACGCCTGTCAATGACGTTGATAAGCTGCGCAAATATGTATGTGAATTACATAATTGGCTCGAGCAGCTCGTCCCCGGTCACACTCACTGACTCACATTGAAAAATAGCGCAGAATGAATTGTTGTTTGTTTATTTTATTTTCAACTCTGGTTTGATTTTTTAGTGCGCAGCACAGATTTTCTGTGCGCAGAGACCGTGTCAGCAGTGCGCAATTGCGCACACACGCAGCTTAGAGGGAACAGTGCTTTTCAGGTCTGCTTATAAATTTTCAATAGGAATGAGATCAGGGCTTTGTGATGACCACTCCGAAAACATTGACTTTGTTATCCTTAAGCCACTTTGTACCCACTTTGGCAGTATTCTTCAGGTCATTGTCCATTTGGAAGACCCATTTCCGCTTAAGCTTTAATTTCTTGGTTGATATCTTGAAATGTTGCTTCATTATTTCCACATAATATTCTTCCCTCATGATGCCATCTATTTTGTGAAATGCAACAGTCCCTTCTGCAGCAAAACAACACCACAACATGATGCTGGCATCCCTGTGTTTCACAGTTGAGATGATGTTCTCAGGCTTGCAAGCTTCTTCTCCAAACATAACAATCTTCATTATGGCCAAACAGTTCAATTTTTGTTTTGTCAGACCTTAGCATATTTCTCAAAAAAATCTGGTCTTTGTCCCTGTGTGCATTTGCAAACTGTAATCTGTCTTTTTTTATGCTTCTTTTGGAGTAATGACTTCTTCCTAGCAGAGTGGCCTTTTAGCCCATGTACAGTACTTGTTTCAGTGTGGATAATGAGGCACTCCTACCAGCTTCAGTCAGCATCTTCACAAGGTCTTTTGCTTTTGACCAGAGCATGTTCATCTCTGGGACACAGAACGTCTCCTTCTTGAGTGGTATGATGACTGGACATTCCTATGGTGTTTTTACTTGCATATAATTGTTTGAACAGATGAATATGGCACGTTCAGGCATCTGGAAATTGCATCCAAGGACAAACTAGACTTGTTCAAGACCACAGTTCTCTTCCTGATCTTGGCTGATTTCTCTTAGCTTTCCCATGATGTTACATGGAGAAGCAATGTGTTTCAAATGCGCCTTCAAATACAGCCACAGGTGTGTTTTTAATTAACTCAGATGTTGTCAATAAACCTATTAGAAGATTCCAAAGACATGACATCATCATCATCTGCGTTTTTCCAAATTGTTTAAATGCATAGTAATCTTACTGTATATAAACTACTGACTTTGAAGAAAGTAATGAAAAAATTGATGAATAAATCTTTCTCTCATTATTGTGGCATTTAGCAAATAGAATAATTTCAGACATCCTAATTAACCTAAAACAGGAAAAAGTTTGGTCTGATTTCATGCCAGACAGTGAGAGAAAAAAAGTGTGTGGTCTTTTTATGTAGTGTATGTAAACTTCTGGTTTCAACTGTATGTACTGAGTCGGTCGTATAAGTGGCTGAATGGACAGTGATTCACAGTGAAGTGTTTCCTATCGACGCCTGTGTCAAACAGAATAATACATGGTGGCATAAAGCATAGGGCAAGTACTGGCCATTGTTCATTGTTGTATTGTACAGTTATAAGTATTTTTGTATCTTTGGCATTTACAGTCGTCATAGCGTTGATGTAATCCATCCCTGTTGAACCCTCAGACTGCAGTGATGTTTTCCAGTTATTTTTCACAGAAAAAGAAAAGTACATAAGGGCATGAGTCACATACTTTATTAGTAGTTTATGTACTATAACGTCACACCAGAGGACATTTTAAGATACTGAATACTACATTTAGTGGACATTCAAAGGTATTCTCACACTGTACAACAACAAACGTATTTATCAAGAGTGACCCACCGCTCTATAGTTTACTTTTATTTATCTCTCTGGACGTTATGCACTACTTGCAGAAAACATAGCAGATTTACGTTGGTAATGGTCATTTTTGGAGTTTTCATCCCAGCTCTTGTGACCGATACCAACATCGAGTTTTGACTTTAAGTTTTTTAAGTTTTGTGACGTTATAATACAAGTTAAATAATATGTATTGTTCTTAATTTTGTTTTAAGAAGTTTTGACCATTATGGATTTATTTAGATTGTAAAAATAAAAATAAATAAAGATTGTAATTTAATTGCTTAGTTAAAGCAACTTCTTCATCCATCCATCTTCATAAATTGAAAGCTATTTGAAATAAACAGAAAGTGAACATGTTTCACCCCTTCCTGAACCGCCACCTTAACGTGGTGGAGGGGTTTGAGTGCCCGAATGATCCTGGGAGCTATGTTGTCAGGGGCTTCATGCCCCTGGTAGGTCACCCATGGCAAACAGGTCCAGGGGGTCAGACTAAGAGCGGTTCAGAAGCCCCTTATGAAGAGAGTTAAATCAAGGCCAGCTACGTTGCCCGGACCAGCATTACCGGGGCCCCACCCTGGAGCCAGGCTTGGGATGGGTGCTCGACAGCGAGCGCCTGGTGGCTTGGCTTCACCTCACGGGGCCCAGCCGGGCTCAGCCCGAAGGAGTGACATGGGACCGTCCTCATGTGGACCCACCAACCTCAAGAGGGGCCAGGGCATGGAGATTTGGGCGGCAGTCGAAGGCGGGGGCCTCGATGACCGGATCTCTGGACATGGAGACTGGCTCTGGGGACATGGAATGTCACCTTGCTGGACTCTCCGCTCAACCGCTTTGTGCTGGGGTTCACCCCAGTGAATGAGAGGGTCGCGTCCCTTCAGGTTGGGGACAGGTCTCTCACTGTTGTGTTGGTCTACGGGCCAAAGAGCAGTGCAGAGTACCCGGCCTTCTTGGAGTCCCTGGGAGGGGTACTAGACAGTGCACTGACCGGGGACTCCGTTGTTCTCCTGGGAGACTTCAACGCCGATGTGGGTAACGACAGTGACACCTGGAGGGGCGTGATTGGGAAGAACGGCCTCCCTGATCTGAACTCGAGTGGTGTTCTGTTATTGGACTTCTGTGCTAATCACAGTTTGTCCATAACGAACACCATGTTCGAGCACAAGGGTGTCCATCAGTGCATGTGGCACCAGGACACCCTAGGTCGGAGGTCGATGATCGACTTTGTTGTCGTGTCATCTGACCTCCGCCCCCGTGTCTTGGACACTCGGGTGAAGAGAGGGGCTGAGCTGTCAACTGATCACCACCTGGTGGTGAGTTGGATCCGCTGGTGGAGGAGGAATCCGGACAGACCTGACAGGCCCAAGCGTATCGTAAGGTCTGTTGGGAACGCCCGGCAGAGCCTTCTATCAGGAGGGTCTTCAACTCACACCTTCCGGAGAACTTCTCCCTGATCCCGGGTGAGGCTGGGGACATGGAGTCCGAGTGGGCCATGTTCTCCACTTCTATTGTCGATGCGGCCTCTCGTAGCTGTGGTCGTAAGGTCTGCAGCTTGTTGCGGCAGCAATCCCTGAACCCAGTGCTGGACACCAGAAGTAGGGGATGCCGTCAAGCTGAAGAAGGAGTCCTATAGAGCCTTGTTGGCTCATGGAACTTCTGAGGCAGCCGATGAGCACAGGTGGGCCAAGCGTGCCGCGGCTCATGCGGTCACAGAGGCAAAAACTCGGGGTTGGGGGGAGTTTGGGGAGGCCATGGAGAAGGACTATCGGACTGCCTCAAAGAAATTCTGGCAAACCGTCCGACGCCTCAGGAGGGGGAAGCAGTGCTTCACCAACACTGTTTACAGTGCAGGTGGAGAGCTGCTGACCTCAACTGGGGATGTTGTCGGGCAGTGGAAGGAATACTTTGAGGATGTCCTCAATCCCCCCGTCTTTCGAGGAGGAAGCAGAGACTGGGGACTCGGAGGCGGACTCGACCATCACCCTGGCTGAAGTCACCGAGGTGGTTGGCAAGCTCCTCGGTGGCAAGGCTCCGGGGGTGGATGAGATCCATCCCAAGTACCTCAACTCTCTGGATGTTGTGGGACTGTCTTGGCTGACACGTCTCTGCAACATCGCGTGGAGGTCGGGGACAGTACCACTGGACTCGCAGACCGGGTGGTGGTCCCTCTGTATAAGAAGGGGGACCGGAGGGTGTGTTCCAATTACAGGGGAATCACACTCCTCAGCCTTCCCGGTAAGGTCTATTCCAGGGTACTGGAGAGGAGAATCCGACTAATAGTCAAACCTCGGATTCAGGAGGAGCAGTGTAGTTTTCGTCCCAGTTGTGGAACCCATCAGGTCCTTGAGGGTTCATGGGAGTTTGCCCAACCAGTCCACATGTGTTTTGTGGACCTGGAGAAGGCATTCGACCGTGTCCTTCGTGGTGTCCTTTGGGGGGTGCTCCGGGAGTATGGGATCCGGGGCTCTTTGCTAAGGGCTGTCCGCTCTCTGTATGACCGGAGCAGGAGCTGTGTTCGCATTGTCGGCAGTAAGTCAGACCTGTTCCCGGTGCATGTTGGACTCCGCCAGGGCTGCCCTTTGTCACCGGTTCTGTTCATTATATTTATGGACAGAATTTCTAGGCGCAGCCACGGGCCGGAGGGGGTCTGGTTCGGGAACCACAGGATCTCATCTCTGCTGTTTGTGGATGATGTTGTCCTCATGGCTTCTTTGAGCCAGGACCTGCAGCAGGCACTGGGGCGGTTTGCAGCCATGTGTGAAGCGGCTGGGATGAGAATCAGCTCCTCCAAATACGAGACCATGGTTCTCGACCGGAAAAAGGTGGCTTGCCCTCTCCGGGTGGGTGGAGAGTCTCTGCCTCAAGTGGAGGAGTTCAAGTATCTCGGGGTCTTGTTCACGAGTGAGGGAAGGATGGAGCGTGAGATTGACAGGCGGATCGGTGCAGCGTCTGCAGTAATGCGGTCGCTGTATCGGTCCGTTGTGGTGAAGAAGGAGCTGAGCCGGAAGGCGAAGCTCTCGATTTACAGGTCAGTCTATGTTCCTACACTCACCTATGGTCATGAGCTCTGGGTAATGACCAAAAGGACAAGATCGCAGATACAAGCGGCCGAAATGGGTTTCCTCCGCAGGGTGGCTGGGCGCACCCTTAGGGATAGGGTGAGGAGCTCAGTCACATGGGAGGAGCTCGGAGTAGAGCTGCTTCTCCTACACGTCGAGAGGAGCCAGTTGAGGTGGCTTGGGCATCTGCTCAGGATGCCTCCTGGCCTCCCTAGGGAGGTGTTCTGGGCATGTCCCACTAGGAGGAGGCCCCGGGGAAGACCCAGGACATGCTGGAGGGACTATGTCTCTCGGCTGGCCTGGGAACGCCTTGGGGTCCCACCGGTGGAGCTGGAGGACGTGTCTGGGGTGAGGGAAGTCTGGGAGTCCCTGCTTAGACTGCTGCCCCGGATAAGAAGAGAAGAAAATGGATGGATGGATGGTGAACATGTTTGGATGGATGGTGAACATGTTTCATCCACGTCAATGACAATGCTGTTGTGTCCCTTGGCAATACACTTTACCGGTTCACGCATTGAGAAGTATTTTTAGCGATAATAATAGCAATGATGAATGCGTCTCTGCTCAACTAGACTCATTTTCCGCTGTAAGAGAAAAAAAGTACATGGCTAAGGGCATTGTCCATGAGTCACATACTTACTATACTAGTTTATGAAGTACTCTGATAATGGACCTATTGTGCGGCACTGGGCGTGTGTAGCTTCTATTCAAATACAGTCAGACGCAATGATGTCACCGATCAGAGGTCAAGTTAGTCAACTAAAAATACACCCAAACTCAGATGGGAAGTGACTGCAGGCTGACAGAAGTGATGCGTGCAGACAGAGGGATCTCGGCTGTCACAGAAATTGAATGCATGGATTATCATAGGAGGCCTATACTGATGTGAAGCTTTTTGAGTTTAAATTATAGTGCAGATGGCTCACCACATCTTAGCTGCTTGTTGAAGGTGAATCGTGCAAAGATTATGCTTGAGATATCAGTGGACAAAGTAGTACCAAAATCAGCTTATAGTTTCTCCAAATTTAAGTATATAGAATGACTTTAATTAAACTAGAAATAATATAAAACTAGAAAAAAAATGAATAAATGACACTAGAGTTGTATCAAATAAAAGTAAACACAGCTTGACAGCTTGGACCCAGATTCCAGAGATCAATCATTTTGTTATGTCCTTAAGCAAGACACTTTACCCATCTCATCCTTAGTTTCTGAGTACATTGGCATGTGCAAGAATATGTGTGTGAATGGGTGGTTTTGAGATGCTAAGCGTTTTTGAGTGCCTTAAAAGTGCACTGCGTAACTTTTCTAGTGGACGGTCCGAGACACCTGCTTGTCCCCATGGAGATGTTATTGATTTCCTGGGTTAAATAGTACATCGTTAATAGGTCATGATAACACATTTTCCTGTACAATATATTGAAAAATCTAGACGATAAACAATAATATTTAAACTAAATTATGCTACACAATAATCCTTAAGTAGAATTATCACCAAAAATATTCTAAATAATATGTGTAATATGGTGAAAAAAATAAAAATAAAAAATGCAATAAATTAACAACAGAATTAAACACTTTAATAGGTAGCTTGTATCTGTAATGAGCCATACAAGTGAGTCCAAGAAAAATAGCAACAATTCCTCACTAGTACAAAGAAAAAGTACCCACGATAAATATCAATCCCCAAAAATTTGATGTTTTTGTTATCGTGACATGCAATGTTCCCTCTAATTTTTCACGAGTCTGAGCAAACACACAAACTCCCTGAGCGGTCCCATGGACCACTGTGAGTGACATCAGACGTGCGCACTGTGGTCATGCTGCATCACATCTGTCCAAGTTAAATGGTTTATTAAAAGAATCAAATTACCGCATTTACATTTCTGTTATAAGACTTTTAATTAAGTTCTTTAGCCACTTATACAATGAAAATGACAAAAATCTTGCTCCTGACCTGTGTAGTATGTTAATGCTATTGGAAGTATAAATATTAAATTTGAACTATGGCAAAACATGAGCTTCCAACCAAACCAAACTGTAAACTCCAATGTTGAAAACACACTTAACATTTTTATGATAAAGCTCTGACTTGTATTATGAGTATAAGCCATTGTGTGAAGCTTTTGCTTGATTTTTACAACTCATAAACTAGTGACAGTATTCAATGACCAATACACACCGAGAGGAATCTGTATCTGCACACCCAGCTGCTCTATTACTGTACATTTACATATCATATCAAAACACAATATATAATGTGTATTTGGATATAAAATATAGTCAAAATGAGTGGTATGGGTCAAAATAAATATAAATTTACAAACCACACACTGCAAACAGTGAACAAACACACACACACACATACTTCAAAATGTAAACAAACACACACTGGAAACTAAAAATACACTGTACATGATACGCATGATATATTTGACCCACAATTAAGTCAATAGCAGAATAAACCACGCTTACCGATCAGGAACAGCATCAAAACATAAGGTCCTCTACTCCTGAGTCCATCATGAGATCTTCACTCGGTTCCACCGCTCCGGCTCCAAGATCTAGTTTCACTTGTACAAACATCCACAGTGTCCTCGGTCGTGTACTTCCTTTGTTTTGTCCGTTTCGTCATGTTTAAAACGCAAAACTGCTACAAAACACCGCGTAACAGTGCGTCCGAGGGCGGGCCGTCGGAACGTTAAGGGGTTAAACACTTAGCATCATTAGGGAGTTTTCACTCCACGGCCGTGTCCCAATTCGCCAAATGCACCCTTTGAAGGGTCCCTTAAAAAGGAGTTACATGGAATAAAGGAATGTGGAGTTATTGCTAGGCAATAAGAAGACATTGCCTAGCAATAACTAAAACTCTGATAGCGGCCCATGAGGACGCCTGTCAATGACGTTGATAAGCTGCGCAAATACGTATACGTCACCGGTCACACTCACTGACTCACATTGAAAAATAGCGCAGAATGAATTGCTGTGTGTTTATTATTTTCAATTCCAGTTCGATTTTTTTTGTGCGCAGCACAGATTTTCTGTGCACGGAGACCGTGTCAGCAGTGCGCAATTGCGCACGCGCGCAGTTTAGAGGGAACAGTGGTGACATGCCTATACACATGTTTTTATTGCTCAAAAATACCTTGAGCCTAAGCTGTATCTTGGCCCAGTGGCAGCACCTGCTTGTATTCAAAAATGTGGAAAGTTCTAGGCATAATAATAATATATCCATGGAGACAAGCAGGTTATGCTTGCTCTGCACTAGAAAAGTTACACAGTGCATCTTTAAAAGCACTATATATATGTGACCTTTTACGATTTAGTATGTCTTATATATGCTGGTGGTTGATGGCGTACTGTACAGTGGATTATTCTGTATTTGAACCAATGGGACAATAGTGAATCCAGGACACGATCATCACCTCAGGGGTCCTCTCTGTAGTTTTTAATGAGGTTTAAATTAGTATTGATTTAAACAGTTCACACCATGATGTTTACAAGTAACACAACTGCACTGTTTGATTCAGAGCAGAGGACTGGGTTTCTACAATATTTACAGCAAAAACAAAACATACAACAATAAAGTACAGTGGTAACCACAGCTTTTAGTCAAGTAAGAGTACTGTTTCTTTAATAAAAATATTGCTTGAGTAGGAGTAAAAGTATGCTGCTAGAAAATTACTCGGAACGTAAATGTAACTGAGTTACACACCTCTGCAGATACTATATGTTTGAAAAAATTTTTCTGACAAGCACTGCAATTGTGATTTGATATTGATGTTTTAATAATAGGATTCAGTTCAAAGTTCACATATAATGCAACCAAAAACACTGAAATATGAACTGAGAAACTAATACAAGAATCACTTTTCAGAACATGTTTTATGCATAACATATAGTTATTGGGGAAAATTCAGATACTTAAAAAAAAAATACAGCCTTTGCGGTTTATCGAGTGCATTCAGGTAAATTGCTAAAACTAATATCAAAACTTGATACGGGCATTTGAACAAGTATCACTGAAACACTGAAACGATCACATAAGTTTGAAAAATGGTCCTTTCCTGAATAGTGTTAGAATGGTCTTGTTCTATATTGGGACTATTATAAAACCACATGGTAATATTAAAGGAACTGCTATTACACGTATTTTGTGTTGAAAACATCATTATATTGCCTAAAAATTGAAATGGTATCAAACTGGTGAGATTGAGTTTTTAGTATTGTGGCAACACTAGTTAAAAATTATTAAAAGTACTATTTTTTAAATGTATTTATTTATTTTAATATGGGGCAGTAGAATATTGAGGGAACAAACCATAATAAATCAAATTAGTAATGAAACTGTGTTGAAATGAAAACAATGAGGGCTCTGGCTCAGAGGAAGTGGTGACAGATGAGATATGCTAATAACTAAAGAATAAAGGGAAGAGAGAGAGAGGAGGGAGGAGAGAGAGAGAGAGAGAGAGAGAGAGAGGGGAAATGAGGAAGAAAAGGAGAAACTGAGATGAGGAGAGCGAGCTAGTTGGTAGAGGATAGAGGAAGAGGGAGGAAAAAGAGAGAGAGATGAAGAGAGAGAGAGTGCTGTGGTGGCCTACTCTGTGTTAGAACCATAAAGCGCCAGAGACACAGAAAGAGGCTGGATCTGACTGGGCCAGGACTGAACCAGGACTGAACCAAGACGAACTCAAATGGATTCAATCAAACTGGACCAAAATACTATTGCAATTCAGATACTGTTGTGAGGACTGGGATTAAAGAATTAAAAAACAACAACCTTGGATCTAAACGAAATAATGGAATATTTTTGGTTAGATTTGAGATTTTTTTTTTACAGTTTGAGCATCTATTCAACAACGTAAAATTCTTAATAGTTTTCAAGACACTTTTATGGGCCACAAATATATCAATACCTTGCGTATTTTAAACCAATTTTTCAATGTTTAAAATTACATTTTGTGTCACTAGAATAAAAAACTGTTCTGAAGAAAGTGGAAATAAACAAAGCTGAGCAGAAATTTGTGCAAGATGACATTTTGGACAACAAGCATTTCTGACCATTTTTGATGTTATTGGACTGTTTCTTTCTAGTTATACTGGAGCTAAATATTTTGTTTTGACCAAGGCTGTAAATAAATATATATATTTTTTAATTTTTTTTTTTATTTTTTTATTTTATTTTTTTAAATAGACTTTCAAAATGGTGGCAGGTGGAGAAAGCTCGGAGCTCAAAGTTGAGATTTTCAGGCCCAATGTGACAGAGGACACTATGAGAAAACACACTGAGGTAAGAAAGACATCTACAGTGTCTTAAAATATCAACATGGACAACCAATCAAAATGAAGATCTGTGTTGCTGAATTTTTTTTTTTTTTTTTTTGATAGAACAACAACTTTTAGTAACACTAAAAGGTGTCCTGCATAACTTTTCTGATTAATGGTATGCCACCTACTTGTCACTTGGATAAGGTATTGCTTTTACTACAATGTTCCACTGTACTTGGCATCAGTAGCTGTATCGATTGGAATGGAGAGAAGCAGGTCAGATCTGTGGAGAGGCAAGTTCTGCTCACAGTAAGAATTCATGTTTTTCAGTAGTAAAACACACTTAAATAGTTAAGTACTTCAGTTAAACAAGTGCTGGATATATTGTTTAATGCCATACTGTGAAACATTCTAGACAAAGCAATAACATTTTCAGGTAGCATACCATCCAGCAAAAAAAAAAAAAAAAAAAAAAAGTGTAAAAAGTCTGACAGCCCATTTTTATTTCCTAGTATACCTGGAGAAAATGGGTGTTAGAACCAAGTCTAAAGTCTAAACAAGGTCTGAACAGAATTAAACAAACACTAAATCTGGTCCAGCTAGCACTAAACTGAAGATGGGTTAGAACAAAGGCTAGGAAAAAAATTGAATAAAACCAGAACTAAGAACTAAACCAAAACTAACCCAGGACTAAAGAAGGGCATCTTAATTTGGTAAAATAGTATTGCAAACTTAATCCCAGCAGGTCTAAGCCACGCTCTCATTGGTTGATAGTTATTTAAAAGAAACAGCACATATTGATGTCTGTCACTGAGGATCATTTCTGCTTCACTTTACTTTGAACTAGTTGAAATCAGTCCAGTGGAAAATCCCACGTCATCTGAACTCACTGTTTTAATAGCAATGTGAATATGGGCTTATATAACTGTGGATATGTATTGGCAGGGTAAATCTGCTTGTGTAACTATATGTAGTCCATTAAAACATCTATGGTTGCGTTTTAAGGGACCAGTCACAAATGATAAGAACAAAGTAATCAATAGGTAAAACTGGCTCTCGTTCTCATTCTGAGAATATGACATAATCACATCCTATCTGAAAAATTATAATTTATGTTATCTACCTATGCCCAATATCATTAACTGATAATGATTGACAATAGCATTTATTTACACTTAACTTATTGCAAAATTTATCCAATTGTGTTATGTAACTGTAATGGTAACTGTAACTGTAATTGATTCTCCTTCTAACTATAGAAAAGCTTTATATAAATAGTCTTATTGCATACATTTATATAAAAAGACTCCTCAAGTCAATCATCATCTCCACTGTCTTCTGGGAGTTGAGCCTCAGGTTGTTGCCACAGTAACCTCCCAGCTGGTCCACCTCTGGTAGGAGACTCATGTCCGTCTGAGATGAGCCTGATGAGAATGGTGTCATCCACAAACTTGATCAGCTTCACGGAGTGGTGGCCGGGAGTGCAAAAGTTGGTATACAGGGAGAATAGCTGGGAAATACACAGCCGTGAAGAGATCCTGTGCTGAGTCCAAGACATTCTTCCCCAGCCACACTTGCTCTCTCTGGTTGGTAGAGAAATTGGTGATCCACTGACAGGTGTCGGGCAGAGCAGGGAGGATGTTCAGAGCAACAGGCCTGTAGTCATTAACCAGTGATCTGAGGCTTCTTGGGGACAGGAACAATGATGGACAACTTGAAACAGGCCGGGACATGGCTTGTCAAATGCCTGCCTCCTTGTCTCCTCTCTGTTTGTCTCCTTGTCCCTTACCTTCTTGTCTCCTAACTCCTCTGTCCTTGTTTTCTATAGGAGCCCAGTACGAAGCGCTCCAAACCAGTGTCCAGAGTCACGTCTTTGGTGAATCTTCTTCCTCCTGTGAAGACTGCACCACTGAAAAGGATCGGCCTCAGTCTACAGGTAAAACATGGACTAAAGCAGGACTAAAGCAGGACTAAAGCAGGACTAAAGCAGGACTAAAGCAGGACTAAAGCAGGACTAAAGCAGGACTAAACCAGGACTAAACCAGAAATAAAACAGAACTAAACCAGAACTAAACTAGGACTAAACCAGGACTAAATTAGGACTGAACTGGATGGGGACTACACCAAGACTAACCAACCTGTTTCTCCTCAGCGTTCCATCAGTTTACGCACAGACAGTCGGACTGACCATGCTCCAGTCTCTTCTTCTGCTCCCACGGTGAAAACTCGAGTTGTCGCGGCAACTGTATCCAGCCCCGGCTCCTCTGCAACCATCCCTCGTGTCTCCACGGGAGTAGCAGCATCATCGTCGTCAGGGTCTAAACGACGAGATAGCAAACTCTGGAGCGAGACTATTGATGTTAGGCTCTCACAAACTCTGAGTCCCAAAGAGATCAAGAGACAAGAGGTGAGACTAAACCAGGACTAAACCAGGACCAAACCAGGACTAAACCAGAACTAACAAAAGACTCACTGGAGTAAGCAGCACTAACACAGCACTAAACTTGGCCAATCAGAAGACTGAACCAGTCAACCAAGCCAACTAAATCAAGATCAGAAATAAAGCAGGACTAAATTAAACCAGTACTGAACTGAAACACGACTGACGCAGAAACTTAGGAGGGAATACACCTGGACCAGGACTAAATCAACAAGACGGATGCAGACTAAAGGTAGATAATAAAAAGAACAGCATCAGATAATGTGAGACAGATTCACTTTCATTTTGTTTCATTTTGTTAATTAAACTACATTAATTGATATGTTTGTGTCTGTTTAGGCAATTTTTGAGCTGCTCCAGGGAGAGCAGGACTTGGTGGAGGATCTGAAACTGGCCAAAAAGGTATGTATTATTTGGGTAATGTAATAAACTAAATATAAAATATAAATACACTTCTAATATGCAAATGATGAATCAAAACTGTTAGTCTATCATGTAATCTAATGTAATATCTTTTTACAAAGTCTTTTCACAAACATCTTACTCATAACTGGACTATTTGTGTAAAATATAGTCTAGTAATATAGTTTAATGTAATGTATGCTGTTGCTGTAGGCATACCACGATCCCATGAGAACTCTGTGCATAATGACCGAACAAGAACTCAACCAGATCTTTGGGACTCTGGACTCTCTCATCCCCCTGCATGAAGGTGGGTCCCAGTCAGACCTGAGATAGTCCTGGTTTAGTCCACCTGGTTTAGTCTCTTTCCTGCACCTGGGTCCTGGTTTAGTCTGTGTATACTAGGTTATGCAGATAACATCACAACATTACGAATTTTTAGAATGAGTGGCAACATTATAGGAGTGTCAATATAATGTTCAATTTGCCTTTTGCTATGGACCATAACTGGACGACTGAGGGATTACACACACTGGCAAGTAGTGACATTTTCTCCTGTAAGAGCTCAAAACACATCTAAAATGTGAAAAAGCTGCTACATTTTAATACAAAAATAAAAGTCTACAACTCTGCTAAATATTTAGTTTGTACTTGATATCTAAAACAAGAAAACCAAGTAAACTATAGTAGAAAACCAGTGAACAATAACAGGGGAACTGCGGACTACACACACACACACACACACACACACACACATTAATCACTGATACAGACTTTGGGATCACACAGATAAACTGAACCTTTCTAACCTTAAGTAAAATGTTTCTGAGTCCATGTGTTGAGGACATTAATTGTTGTGGGGCAAGTTGGAGTGTCCTTTATCTGCCCCAATCATTAGCTAACAATCTAGTTAAACTCTGCACACAGTAACAACATAGCAACAACTTTCGGTTTCTGTGTAATCCCTCAGTCGTCCAGGTCTGATCCATAGTAAAAGCCAAAACTACTTTTGGGTTTTGCTACTTTCAGTTTCCTTAGCTAATTTGAGCTATAAAAAGCTCCATGGTCAAAAATTAGGCCCAAAAAAATAAAGAAATACATTTTGTCTTTTGAGCTGCCCATAGTTTTGCCACTCAGTCTGAATGTTGAGGAGCATTTTTCAAATAAAATGATGTCAGTGCATAACCTCTATAAACTTTTACAAAACACTGGGTTTATTGTTAATTTAATTTCTAAATGTTTATCCTCAGACCTGTTGAATAGACTGAGAGATGAGAGGAAATCAGACGGATGCACTGAACACGTGGGGCACATCCTTACACAGTGGGTGAGTGACTGATTTAAAACAACTGTGATGGAGGCGACTTTTTTAGCCACATCTACCTTGGGCCAAACACAAATGTTTTGTTCATAACTGACACAATATTGGCTTGATCATGCAAACAGGTCAGTTGATTTATTATGATACAGGATTACTGAAACATACATGAGTCAATCAAAACCACATGGAAGTGAGCTCATGAAGAGGAAATACTGTTACAACATGGGTAAAAGCTCGTAAAAGTTGATTTTACATAATATGGCCCCTTCAAAAAGTCTGCTCTTGTTCATGAATCTAATTATTAAGTCATATATATTTGTTTTTCATAAGAAACCACAAATCAAATTGAAATTGGGATGGATAAATATGAGCAAAAGAATCTTGATCAACTTCTCCCAGCCCTACTATGCTTTTAAATGCCCCTCAACCTTAAGCATCTATCTTCTTTGTTTCATCCCTTTCACTCTATCCCTCTCCCCCTCCTTCTCTACCCCACCTTTCTCTTTCTTTCCCCTCCCTCCCCCCTCTCACTCTGTCTCTCTCCCTCTCTTTCCTCCCTCTCTTTCTCAGTTGCCCTGCCTGTCCGAGTACACCCCATACTGCAGTAACCAGGTGAAGGCCAAAGCACTGTTGGACCAGAAGAAGCAGGAGAGTCGGGTGCATGACTTTCTCCAGCGTTGCCTCCTCTCTCCCTTCAGCAGGAAACTGGAGCTCTGGAGCTTTCTGGACATTCCACGGAGCCGACTCGTAAAGTACCCACTGCTGCTGAGGGAGATCTTGCGGCACACGGACAACGAGCACCCTGACCGACAGCGGCTGGAGGAGGCTGTAAGTTAATACGGTAGTAGTGGTACAAGCCCGAGCTTACATTCATTGACAAGATTAAAGGTGTACTATGTAATTTTTCTAGTGGAGGATCTGCAACCTCCTCATGGTGATGTTATTACTGTTCCTGGGGTGTTTCATAATATAGGGTTAAACTTAATCTATCTCCATTGAAACAATTAGGAGTTACATAGTTGCATAGTAATGTGTAATGAGGATGCATGTTTTTCAGGTATTTTTGAACAATAAACAAAACTGTAATTTAATAAATGTAAAATGGCATCTTTATGAGAGTGGACAGTCTATCAGAAAAAGTTACATAGTACATCTTTAACAAACTTCTCAAAGCTATAGACTCGACCCATAATTAAAGGTAGGGTATGTACTATGTAGACATTTTATTTACAGTTGTGTAAACGGGACCCTTTTGTGTCCCCAAAATGCTGCAATGACGCACCACATTCATACATAACTTGCAGGTGAAGTGCCTTGCTCAAGGACAGAATAGTATGCACTGGTTGGAGCAGGGATAAAGCCTCTCATTCTCTGGACAATGCATAATGACCTGTTCATACTTATTCTGGAGAACCATCATAATAGTCTTAAGATATAATATAATGATACAAACATCCATGGACCATTTAACTTCATCACAGACCAGTGCTGGTTATGACTGTAAAAAATGTTGGGGGATTTTTTTCACCATCCCTCACTTTTTTCTGCAGATGGCAATGGTGCAGAGTGTGGTGGCAGACATTAACCGTCAGACCGGAGAGTCGGAGTGTGAGTTTTACAAAGAGAGACTGGTTTACACTGAGGAGGGACCGAGACATGAACTAATCGAACGCTCTCGAACTCTGAGTTGCCACGGAGAACTCAAGAACCACAGGGGCGTGGTGAGTTCATGATTTATACTACTAATACCACTACTACTACTGCTACTACTAATACCACTACTATTACTACTACTACTATTGCTAGTACTACTCCTACTACTACTGATAGTTACTACTACTGCGACTACTACTGCTACTGCTGCTGCTACTACTACCAGGCAAGGCAAGGCAAGTTTACTTGTATAGCACAATTCATAAACAAATTAATTCAAAGTGCTTTACAGAATAAGAAAGACATTCAAATCACAATACAATAAATCAAAACATAAATAATCACAAATAATAATCATAAAATAAACTAAATTAAAAGACCAGAGTGCAGACCTGTCAGTCATATGCACAGCAAAACAGAACAGTTTTGAGACTGGATTTAAACATTGCCAGGGTAGAGGCCTGTCTCACATCTTCAGGAAGACTCCAGGTTTTAGCTGCATTAAACTGAAACGCTGATTTCCCATGTGTAGTCCTGACTCTGGGCACCAGCAGGAGGCCGGTCCCTGAAGTCCTCAGAGTGTGAGATGGTTCGAATGGCACTAACATGTGGGAGATGTACTTTGGTGCTGGTTCATGGAGAGACTTATACACAAACACAGCTGCTTTTCTCTGAGTCACAGGAGCCAGTGCAGAGACCTGAGCACAGGACCGCTTGTACTTCCTAGTTCTAATCAGGATCCGAGCAGCAGCGTTCTGGATGTACTGCAGTCTTACAGTCACGTTTGGAGAGGCCAAGAGCAAGCCATTACCATAGTAATCTAACCTACTGAAGACAAAGGCATGGATACGTCTCCCCAAGTCTAGTTTTGACAGTATACCTTTCATTTTTCCTATGTTTTTAGATGGTTAAAAGATGCAAATGTTATTGATTGATGCGGCTGTTAAAGTTCAAGTCAGAGTCCATTATTACCCCTAGATTTTAGCATGATTTGAAGGTTTTAGAGAGAGATACTGGAGGTGACTGCTGACACTTTCTCTTTGTTTCTGTGGGCCAAAGACTATTACTTTAGTCTTGTCTGAGTTTAGTTGCAGAACGTTGTTTTACATCCACACACTGATCTGTTGGATGTAGTGCCAAGTGAATCCACTGGTCCATATTCACCTGCTCCCAGAGAGACTGAGATCTGTCATCTGCATAGTTGTGGTAGGACACATTGTTGCTGCGTATTAACTGGCCTAAGAGAAGCATGTAGAGATTGAACAACAGGGGTCCCAGGATTGACCCCTGGGACACCGCACAGGTCAGGGATTTTTTATTTGAGATATATTTTCCAATTTCAACAAAGCATTCCCTGTCTTCTAGATAGGACTTGAACCAGTTTAGTGCCGTACCAGAGATGCCCATTCAGTCCTCTAGTCTCTGTAAGAGGATCCCATTATCCCATGAAGGCAGCAGATCTAACAGGATCAAGACTGCTACTACTACTGCTACTGCTGCTACTACAACTACTTCTACTATTTCTACTACTACTAGTAGTACTACTACCACTACTGTTGCTATTTCTGCTACCCTAACGCAGAGTAACCCATTAATCCAGTGAGAAAAAAGTTGTGTTATTGGTCGAATAGGTGTAAATATTTCAAACTCCACCCCTACAGTTAGGTGTTTGTAACCAGAAACAACCGACTCTAATCAGGGCAGTCTTGTGTGATGCCATATAGTATTTGAAATTGCAGTGGCTACTGGAGACAGCACAGACTCAGACTGTTTCAAAGACAAAGGAACAGCACATAATATTATAACACCATGTACACAGTATAATCACAAAAAAGATTCACTTTTTAGTTCAACTTTAATCTCTTTTTTCTTCTCTTTCTTTTGTAGAAGCTACATGTTTTCCTCTTCCAGGATGTGTTGGTCATTACTCGCTCAGTGTCCACCTCTGAACAGCCAATCAGATACCAGCTCTGCCGTCAGCCAATTCCCATCGAACACCTGGAGCTGGAGGACCTATCAGATGGAGAGATGAGAGTGGGCGGGTCCATCCGAGGAGCCTTCAGCAACAACGAGAGAAGTCAGTACCAAATCAGTCACTAATATGTCAATATTTATAAACCGGCCAAAATGTCACATTGTCAGAAAATTTGAAATATTTTGGGCGTTATGAATGGTAATTTCTTGATTGTAGATGGAGAATCCAATATTGATCTCATAGCCAGTAATTTGCTAAATTAGAAAATAGAAATTTGAATTTTTCAGTTTTAGACCATACCTTGCCAGTACCAGACTGATAAAACTATAGCTCTCGGAACTAAGTTCTACACATCAATCTGAGATAAACGGTCATTAAAAGGCAGAAAGTCATGACAGACATTTAAAGCTGAACAAGCTGAGAAATTACCTTACCTTACACCAACCTGTCCACAAATGCACGAAGCTCTTCCCTCTGCATGTTTGACAAAAAATAGGTGTTGGCGGTCTGATTAATTGGGCACTTCACAAACTGTGTCTAATTGACCCATATTTTGTAGTAAAATAAATTAGAGAACTGAAGATGTATGGAAATTATATTATGTTTGGTAGAAATTTTCAGATTGCAAAGGCTGCAGTTATTTATGAAATATAATGGTTGCTGCACAAATCTAAAAGTAAATATACAGTGTTAAATATTTTCTTATCATTACTCAGTCTTTAAAATGTCTTCCGTTTATTTGCAGCCAAGAACTTCTTCAGAGTGTCGTGTAAAGTAGGAGGACAGAGCCACTGTTTTCAGGCCAGCGATGCCTTCAACAAACAACAATGGATCAACTGTATCCGACAAGCTAAAGCCACGCCCCTTCCTACGGCCACCCTGCCTCCAGAACCCGCCCGAGAAAAGACCGCGGACCAGGAGTTGGACAACGCACTGCTAAACGTCACCAAATTCAATGGACAAGATTTGGAAAAAGAAACTGCTAAAGATATGGAGGTAGAGGGAGATACAGAGGCTGGAATAGATGGGAAGACCATAACTGATGAAAGACTTGTGGAGAGTGGAGAGGAGGAGGAAAGATGTTTTGAGATTTCCACAGATGTACGAAACAAAATATTGGAAAACCAGGATGTAAACAGAGCAGAGATGGACTCTATACAAGAAACGGAGGAAGCAATGCAAGAGGAATCTTGACAACATATATATACATACACACACACACACACACACACGTATATATATGTTGATATGTTTACATGACATCACAACATTCAAGAATTTCTATAGTTTAAACTAAGCTGGAGGACAAGTCAGAATTCCATGGTAGAATTTGCTGTTTAACTGTCAGACTGCAGATTTATTAACCTGGTTTATGGTTAATATCTGTAATTACAGGGCCTACTCACATGGAACAAAAACTGTCATAAAGTTCAACATATTCTCAGTATAAATAAACAAGAACGATAGCCTCAGAAAGTGGTGCTCCTATTCAACTCCAAAAGTGTGACTGTTGTCAGTTGAAAGGACTTTAAGCCATAAGATTAATATGGCTAGTTTTTGGAGCCACTCCCAAACAAATAATGATCAGGTTCAACATTTGTGGATCATAAGTTTATATATTTCTTTCAAAAACAATGAAGAATTTTATAGGCCACTACTCACCATGTGGCATACCTTCCAACAGAAAAGTTACACAGTGCACCTTAAAGTAGTGCTGCCCAGAGAAAAAAAAATCTGTATTTGAGAAATGTGTTCAGAGGTATATTCAGAGGTGGGAAAAGTTACCAAAATGTGTACTCAAGTAAGGGTACTGTTAGTTCAAAACAAATAATAGGCCTATTCAAATAAAAATAGTGGTTTGATTTATAAATACAGTTTAGTAAATGGAAGGACATTTTCAAAGGATATACCACAACATTTTGAAAGTAAATTCATATCTGACAGGGCAACGGAAAGCATATATCATTTAATATTTTCAACATAAAGCATTTGTCACTTGTAGACTTACTCACAGGGGTAGAGTAACCGGCTTTTACTCAAATAAGTACTGTTAAACTGTAAAATAAATTAGTTGGACTGAAAGCCTTGAAATACAATTTTAGTCAAAAGTTTCTCAAGTTAATGTATTTGAATAATGCACTACCCAACTCATATTACATTGCATATTACACTAATTACATTAATACAAGAATGTATGTAAAAACATTTTATTTTACAACACATTTACATTTCATTGTTCTTCATGGCAAAAGACAGTTCAGTGTTTGGCTAACCTTTGGCCCACAAAGGTTATTAATGTACATGACCATTGTAATGTTATCTGAAACAGCTGTATGGCTCCTGTAAAAATGTGCAATATTTTAGGTGACTGTAAATCTAATAAGCAGGTCATAAATGTACATATAACGCACATATAGATAAATTGTTCAAATGTTTAAAATAAAATGCTGTTCATTATTTTCTTCAATCTTTTGTTCAAGTTTAATCTCATTCCTGCCACCTGTCCAGTCTGAGTTCGATGCTGGTTTTAGTACTTTGGCTCCCTCTAGTGTCTCAATACACATAAATACAAAATTACTTGCTGTATTGTAATTTATTATCGGGTAATTCTTAAAAAATCCACTGTCACTTTTTTGGTGAGAGGATGTGCTACCTTCTTGTCTCATTGGAGCTGTAGATGTTATTCATTTACCTGGAATGTACCCCAGTATGGCATTAAACCAATTTATCAATTTAATTACTGTACTTGCACTTTATTACCCTGGAAAACCATGAGCAGATTTGCCTCTCCACAGATCTGATTTGTAACTTGGCTTGCATGCGCCACTGGGTGAAGCAGACAAGCAGGTGGGCGACTCTCCACTGGAAAAGTTACATAGTGCACCTTTAAAGTCAAGTTAACGAAAAAAATGACACTCGAACTAATGTCATGCAAATCTGTTGCAACTACTAGAAATAAATGTACTGCTGAAACTATCCCTTTATTTAATATCTCCATAACAATGTTCAATTCTATTCATCAAAATCAATGCAGCTTTACTGATTCAAGACCTAAAAACCTTTGGCTCTTGAATCAAATGTCACTGTCATCCAAGTGCTCGTTTAACCTCATCAGTTTAACCACACAAGAGTGCATCCTCATATGTACTGTAAACGCTTGTATTGTGTCTGCTTTAGTTTTACAAATATGACAGTAAAACGCCCTTTTAATTTTGTGGCTTCTCACGTGCCACACGAAACTCTTCTTCTTATTAAACCCGAGTCCGCATTCTTTACAAATGAATGGTTTTGTTGCATTTTTAGGTGGATACCTATCCTCCTCTGTGTGCGAAGCAATGTGTCTTTTAACATTAGCATTTCTTGTGAACCTTTTGTAACAGATCGGACAGCTAAATGGTTTCTCTCCTGTGTGCGTTCTGACATGAAACCTTAGATTACTTCGATGCTTGAACTTTTTTTTGCAGACTGTACATTTGTAAGGTCTCTCTCCAGTATGGATTCTCACATGGGAATTGTATATTGACTGTTTTGAGAACCGCTTCTTGCAGATCTCACAGCAAAATGGCCGGTCAACATTGTGGATTTCCATGTGTCGATCTAACCACTCTTGTTCAGCGAAGTTGACTCCACACTCTTTGCACGAAAACGGTCTAGGTTTGACTCTTTTGTGATACTGCAAGTGAGCTCTCAAACTCTTCCTTGACGGTACTTCTTTTTGACAGAGCGGGCAACTGACTCCAGGCGTATCTGGTTTTGAAGAACTTGATTGTGTCTCTTCCCCAGTCTGTGTGTGAGTTTGTATGTGTCTTACATAGTCACTTTCATTGGCGTAATACTTTTCACACGTCGGACACCTGAATGGTTTTGTGCCAGTTAAAAGTGAGGGATCGATGTTCATTTGCGTATTTACACTAGAATTTTCTGCTGCATTCAGGTACTCAGTTTGAACCTCGGCTGGATTGTCAAAGTGTTTTCTACAGTGTAAGTCGTATGTATGTCTTGTATTAAACCCTCTTTTACAAACAGAACAGTAAAATGCTCTTTTAATCTTGTGAGTTCTCTCGTGATATGACAAACTTAGCTTTTTGGTGAATTCTGCTCCACAGACTCTACAACTAAACGGTTTTGACATTTCCTTGGACTGTATTTGACCCTCTTTTTTGTGTGTAGCAAAATGTCGACCTGCATTATTATTTGTAAATCTTTTATGACAGACTGGACAAGTAGTTAGTTTTGGAGTTCTGGCCTCTTTTTCGTGTGTGGCCAAATGTAATCTTAGGTTAGTGGCTCTTAAAAATGTTTTATAGCAGACTGGACAGCTGAAAGGTTTGACTCCCGTGTGCATTTTTTTGTGCCAGTATAAATTAGCTCTATGTTTAAACCCTTTGTGGCAGATTGCACATTTGTAAGGCCGCTCTTCAGTGTGGCTTCTCATGTGTGACCTTAATGTGTCTCTTGAGGTAAACCTTTTATTACAGAAACTGCAGCAGTGTGGCCTGTGTACACTATGAATTTCCATGTGCTGATCCAACCAGTGTTTTTCTCTAAATCTGGCACCACACTCTACACATTTAAATGGCATAGTTTGCACGTTCTTTGCATGATGACTCATATGATATGATAGATTTTTTTGAGTTGAAAATACTTTGTCACATAATGAACAGCCAAAAGTCTGCTTTTTTGGATAGTTCTGAATGACTTTTGATTTTGATCTGTTCTTTAGGGTGGAAGTCCGTTTCGTTTGGCTCTTTAAAAGTGAGGGATGACCCTTCATGTGTTTATTCAGATTTGTTTTTGATCTAAATGTGTTTTCACAAACTGAGCAACTGAATGGTTTCTCTCCTGTGTGTGTTCTTATATGATTATCTAAATTGTATTTTCGACCGAATTCCTTTTTACAATAAGGGCATACATGTGGTCCTTTAACGTCTTTCTCTCGCTTGACATCAGGTGTAATGGGAATACTGTCCTTAGGGGAATCCGAGGATTCAGAATTGTCATTCCAGTCTTCGGAATTGTCCGTTTCCGAAGAGTCCTCCTGTTTTTGTTCATGATTTGTGAAATGTGTCTGAGGAGCTAAGCTGCTGACAGGTTCTTCAGTTTCTTCAACTTTGCTGTGGTCTCCAATTTTCACAGCAACAATAGTGAACGGATAGTCCTCTTCCTCCTTTTTGATGGCGGTCCTTGGTCCTGGTTCATCTTTAATGACTAAATCATTTTCTGCATTTTCATCAATAATGACATAATCTGTAAGAAAGTGAAAATGTTGTAAATTCACAAATTAATGTTGATATGTAGCTTATAAACTCCACTTCTGACATTGCGCTGAAATAAAACTTTGTGGGAAAATAATCTTTGTTCAATACACCTTGATTTAAGAGGATGTAGTGTGCATGGTGAAAAATGGCAATTAAACAGTTAAAAAAGTATATTTTATAATTGTACAGATAACAAAAGCTTAATTACAAAAACATACATGGTGGACAAGTTAAAGTTATAATTTGAGGTTTTGGTTCTCCAGATGTTTATCCAATCACAAATCAGAATGAGTTTCACAAACACCTTACACTTGGGTTGCCAGTTCCTACAACTCAAACTAGTTGGAAATATTAAAACCTAAAAGGACCCTCTCTGATCTGAATCTTCACTACCTAAACCCCTGCACCTGCAGCTAATCATTAATGCTAGTGCAGCCTCTGCAGCTCAGTGAATGAATTCTGGAGGTTGTGAGCTGTCACAGGAGGCATGGCCTTTATTTAGTGAGAATACCTTGTACATGTCTTTCATACAGGTTAAGGCACAGGCAACCCATGTTTAGTTGTGACTGTAGTTACGTTTTAAAACAAGTAAAAGCGATTAAACATTCCGTACCTTCAAACTATAGTGGAGTTTGTTTAAAGCCTATCGTGTAAAGCTAGCTGCTAGCTCGCTGTAGATTGATTTCTATGGAGGAATGTAGCATGAGACTGATGGCTTACCCATATTTTCTTCTCCTCGGGATCCGTGCACTTCCCGAAAATCACATGTAATAAATAGACGTGTGCGTGTTTATTTCATAGGTAGAAAAGAACACAAAAAAAATCAAGGACCGTAGCATCCCAGCGCCTCTGCAGGGTATTGAGAGGGTCCTCCAACGTCAGAGCGTCTTGAAAACTGCCTGAACGTAAACGTCGCAGGCCGCTCAGTAACGTCATATGATCAACACTTAGAAATAAAAGAGGAAAGCGCTGTTTCCTAAATTTAATTCAAATGTAGTTAATTTTGGGGTACTTAACCCTAAAAGTGTTAAACTATGGCATAAGTACATCATGAATTTACAATTTGTATAAACTGAAACATTCATCTAAAACATCTTGATAACAGAAACGAGTCCACTGACTCCCGGTTTAAAATGAGATGCAATTGCAATAGTGGCACTTCACAATAGCAAGCAGATTTTTATTTACACATTTATATTGTTGAGAAAAGGCTATGTAAATTTTTAATATTTGAATTCAGTGCAAATCCATCTGCCTCAGTAGCAATTTATTAAATAGAACATATAGAGCAGTCATTCGACCGTGCATTCAGAGTATTTAATTACGGATGCAACAATCCAGCTTTTTCAGTTTCAATACTGATTTCGATACTATGGCTTTAAGTACCTGCTGATAATAGAGCAGAGACTAAAACAACATGCATTTCTTTTAAACTAAAATAAAATAAGACATAACTGATACAACCATGTTGTGTAGTCACAGTAACAGATACATAACAATTTTGTGTAAATAAAAATCCAAACATTATGAGACTTTCTAGGCAAACAGCGACCAGAAAATAGTTTTATTACATCAATTTATATGTCCAATCAGAATATCAGCTGAATCGATATTTGGAAGCTGATATCTGATCCAGCTAATTTTTCAGTATTGGTGCCGATATCTTATACCAGTATCGGATCGGTGCATCCCTATATCTAATTTCACTGTAGTCAGAGGTCTATGAAGCTCTACAGTTCCTCCCACCTTGGAATGTGCTCAGAATTCAAGTATTAAGAGTTTGGTTAATCAGATATGTAGTAACTATTGTTTCTGGTGTGATTATTTTAAGTCCAAAACAATAAAAATGTCAAATATGTTAGTTTTACAAAATTCCATATTGCTAATTAATCACTACGGCTCCTATATGGGTGGGTAAGCAAGGAAGTGGTGATGGGGGATGTGGTACTTATGAGAGGGCATCAGGACATCGCTGGCGTCAGACTTGACCCTTCACCTGACGTTTCTTCATCTTGAAACCTGGATGAAGTCTCACCTGTCTTTGTCCGATCCAAGTCTTCCAATTCGTACTTGTGTGGTCCCTGAACTAACCTATGTTTTTTGGGTTTGATGGGCATTTGGTTCACTGGTGATTCAGAGTTCATGTTCAAATCGTCTGAACAGTCTGTTTCCAAAGAGTTCACATTTTGTCCAGACTTCTTAAGGTGTCTTTGTGGATCCAAGGCCAAACTGAAGGCTGGTTCATCAGTTTCTTCAACCTCTCCATTTTCCCCAATTCTCACAGTGACAATGGTGCAGGGAAAGTCCTCTTCTTCTGATTTAATGAATCCTGCTTCCTCTTTGATGGGAATCTCATCTGGTTCATCTTTAATGCCAAATTCTGTAGAAAAATAAATGCATTAATGGGCATTATAACACAATATGTACTGTAGAACTACCTTCACTCCTATTATTGGTTTAACACAACACTACAGTTACTATTTAAAATAAAGACCAGTAATGAAGTCACAAACTACATTTACCAACTTCTTCTCATTGTTGACATGCCATAATCTTAGATCATTTGTAAGCTCAGAATGTATTAATTTTGCCAGTGTAAGATTTTTACATTTTTCAAATAGTTTTAGGATCTGCCAACCCAAAATGTGGCATGCATGCAGCTTTATGAGCTCAAAAGCTAAGCAAGGTTGGGCCTGGTCTGTACTTTGATGGTAGACCGCTAGGAATACCAGGTGCCCAGTGGGGCATCAGATGTTCTGGTGAATACTGTTGTTATATCTTTAGACAAAACACTGGAGCTAGTTAAAATCACCAAAATGGCATCATGGTGGTTGAAGTGTTTTGCCTAAAATAGATTTAAATTATTGAATTGAATAAAAGGAGCCTGATTATCCTCTAAAGATAGTTTTGAGACAGGAAATAATGTTCAGGAAATTTTTCTTACCATTATAAATCCAGCCTTAATGATTCAATTTTACAAGAAAAATATGTACATCCAGTTATATAAATTTAGTGTAAAACTGTTTCTGGACCATCTTATGTCTACATTTATATCTTAAATCCACCTTTAAGTTCAGATGTGTGTGATGTTTATGTTTATGAAACTAAACATTACACTACAAATTCCACTTATTCCCACCTTCAGCACTGTCAGCCTCTTCTGAAGTCACCTCTTTGACTTGGGACAGGTGCAATTTAGTGTAGTCTATGCTGGAACCATCGTCCACCTTCAAATAGAAAATCATTTAACACCTTAAAATTATATTATTTTACATAATTATGTTTAATCTAGTAGTGTTATTCCTAATTGCTTTATGCAATGTTTATATATGGATATTATATTTATGACTTATGATCTACACTGTAATCTTGACTCTTACAGTGCTGTGAAAAAGTTTCGCCCCCTTACCGATTTCTTACTTTTTCTGCCCCTTTGTCAGTGTTAGCCATTTCAGAGCAAGCAAACTTAAATATTAGACAAACATAACTCACAAGTAAACACGAAATGCAGTTTAAAGTGCTGATTTGATTTATTAAGGGAAAAAAGCCATCTGAACCTACATGGAGCATGTGAAAAAGTAATTGCCCCCTAAACCTAATAACTGGTTGAACCACTCTTATCAGCAACAACTACAGTCAAGCATTTGCGATAACTGGCAATGAGTCTTTCACATCGCTGTGGAGGAATTTTGGCCCATGCTTCTTTGCAGAATTATTTTTAAATCAGCCACATTGGAGGTTTTGTTATGTTCTTTTTTTTGTCAGCAGTGACTTTGGAACTCTGCCATGCATGCAATTTTTGCCTAGTCTCTTTCTTATGGTTGACTCATGAACACTAACCTTTACTGAGGCAAGTGCGGCCTGCAGTTGTTTAGATGTTCTGGGGTCCTTTGTGACCTCTTGGATCACTCGTTGCTGTGCTCTTGGGGTAATTTTTGTAGGCCGGCCACTCCTGGGAAGGTTCACCACTGTACCGTGCTTTTTCCATTTGTGGATAATGGCTCTCACCGTGGTTCGTTGGAGTCCCAAAGATTTAGAAATGGCTTTGTAGCCTTTTCCAGACTGAGACATGTCAATTACTTTTCTTCTTATCTGCTCCTGAATTTCTTTGGATCGCGGCATGATGTCTTGGGTTCAGTATGGCCTACTTCACCTTGTCAGACAGGTTCTATTTAAGTGATCTCTTGATTTGAAAGGTCTGGCAGCAATCAGACCTGGGAGTGGCTGTGAAACTGAACTCAGCTTTCCACAATAATATGATTAATCACAGTTACCTCATCATTTAATAGGGGGGGGATTACTTTTCACACAGGATCATGTAGGTTTGGATAGTATTTTTCTCCTAACAAATAAAATCATCACAGAAAAAAAAACTGTAAAAGCGATTAATAGATTCAAACTATAGTGGAGTTTGTTTAAAGCCTATGGTGTGAAGCTAGCTGCTAGCTCGCTGTAGATTGATTTCTATGGAGGAATGTAGCATGAGACTGATGTCTTACCCATATTTTCTTCTCCTCGGGATCCGTGCACTTCCCGAAAATCACATGTAATAAACAGACGTGTGCGTGTTTATTTGATAGGTAGAAAAGAAAACTGTGAAAAAAATCAAGGACCGTAGCATCCCAGCGCCTCTGCAGGGTATCGAGAGGGTCCTCCAACGTCAGAGCGTTCTGAAAACTGCCTGAACGTAAACGTCGCAGGCCGCTCAGTAACGTCATATGATCAACACTTAGAAATAAAAGAGGAAAGCGCTGTTTCCTAAATTTAATTCAAATGTAGTTAATTTTGGGGTACTTAACCCTAAAAGACTAAAACAATTCTAACTATATTTTTGGGACTAAAGCAGACAACATAATGCTTTCTCTCAATTATGTAGTATTAAACTATGGCATAAGTACATCATGAATTTACAATTTGTATAAACTGAGGCATTCATCTAAAACATCTTGATAATAGAAACAAGTCCACTGACTTTAAAATTGCTGAAATGAGACGCAATTGCAATAGTGGCATTTCACAGTAGCAAGCAGTAGTTTTTTATTTACACATTTATATTGTTGAGAAAAGGCTATGTAAATTTTACACATTTTAATTCAGTGCAAATCCATCTGCTTCAGTAACAATTTATTACATAAAGCATATAAATATAGAGCAGTCATCCGACTGTGCATTTAGGGTATTTAATGAGGGATGCAGTGATCCAGCTTTTTCAGTTTCAATACCGATTTTGATACTATGGCTTTAATTATCTGCTGATACCTGATATCAACTGATACCAGAGCAGAGACTAAAACAGCATTTATTATTTTTAAACTAAACTAAAATAAGACAAAACTGATACAAATATGTTCTGTAGTCACAGTAACAGATACATAACAATTTTGTGTAAATAAAAATCCAAACATTATGAGACTTTCTGGGCAAACAGCGACCAGTAAACAGTCTTATTACATCAATTTATATGCCCAATCAGAATATCAGCTGAATCGAAGCTGATATCTGACCCAGCAAATTTTTCAGTATTGAAGCCAATATTCCATACCAGTATCGGATCGGTGTATCCTTAAATCTACTTTCACTGCAGTCAGAGGTCTATGAAGCTCTACAGTTCCTCCCACCTTGGAATGGACTCAGAATTCAAGTATTAAGAGTTTGGTTAATCAGATATGTAGTAACTATTGTTTCTTTGTTTTTTTATATTTAGTCCAAAACAAAAAAATTTCAACAAATTAGTTTTGCAAAGTTCCATATTGCTAATTAATCACTACGGCGATCAGCCTCCTCCTCAAAAATAACAGTTATAAATGTTTACAAAAAGTGTATGGTACAGATGTGGGAATTTTACTCCCGAAACCTGAGAGGCGGGTGGGACTGTTGAGCTCCTATATGGGTGGGTAAGCAAGGAAGTGGTGATAGGGGATGTGATACTTATGAGAGGGCATCAGGACATCGCTGGCATCAGACTTGACCCTTCACCTGACGTTTCTCCATCTTGAAACCTGAATGAAGTCTCACCTGTCTTTGTCTGATCCAAGTCTTCCAATTCGTACTTGTGTGGTCCCTGAACTAACCTATGTTTTTTGGGTTTGATGGGCATTTGGTTCACTGGTGATTCAGAGTTCATGTTCAAATCGTCTAAACAGTCTGTTTCCAAAGAGTTCACATTTTGTCCAGACTTCTTAAGGTGTCTTTGTGGATCCAAGGCCAAACTGAAGGTTGGTACATCAGTTTCTTCAACCTCTCCATTTTCCCCAATTCTCACAGTGACAATAGTGCACGGAAAGTCCTCTTCTTCTGATTTAATGAATCCTGCTTCCTCTTTGATGTGAATCTCATCAGGTTCATCTTTAATGCCAAATTCTGTAGAAAAATAAATGCATTAATGGGCATTATAACACAATATGTACTGTAGAGCTACCTTCACTCCTATTATTGGTTCAAACACAACACTACAGTTACTATTTAAAAGAAAGACCAGTAATGAGGTCACAAACTACATTTACCAACTTCCTCTCATTGTTGACATGCCATAATCGTAGATCATTTGTAAGCTCAGAATGTATTAATTTTGACAGTATAAGATTTTTACATTTTTCAAATAGTTTTAGGATCTGTCAACCCAAAATATGGCATGCATGCAGCTTTATGAGCTCAAAAGCTAAGCAAGGTTGGGCCTGGTTTGTACTTTGATGGTAGACCGCTAGGAATACCAGGTGCCCAGTGGGGCATCAGATGTTCTGGTGAATACTGTTGTTGTCCCTTTAGACAAAACACTTGAAGTGTTAGTTCCAGGGTTTTGTCTAAAATAGTTTTAAATTGTTTAATTGAATAAAAGGGGCCTGGTCATCCTCTAAGGACAATTTAGAGACAGGAGATAATGTTCAGGGGATTATTCTTACCATTATAAATCCTGCCTTAATGACTCAATTTTACAAGAAAAATATGTACATCCAGTTATTTAATTTAGCATAAAACTGTTTCTGGGCCATCTTATATCTGCACTTATATCTTAAATCCACCTGTAAGTTCGGATATGTGTGATGTTTGTGTTTATGAAACTAAACATCAAGTTAAAAATTCCACTTATTCCCACCTTCAGCACTGTCAGTCTCTTCTGAAGACACCTCTTTGACTTGGGACAAGTGTGGTTTGGTGTAGTCTATGCTGGAACCATCGTCCACCTTCAAATAGAAAATCTCATTTAACACCTTAAAATTATATTATTTTACATAATTATGTTTAATTTAGCAGTGTTATTCCTAATTAATTTATCTAGTGTTTATATATGTCGTTATATGTGTTTATACAGTCATTATATTTATGACTTGACTCTTATGTCAAAGACACTACACGCTTTATGATTAACGTTAATTAATAGCAGCTCTGCTTGTGTATAAGTCTCTCCATGGCCGAGATCCAAAGTATATCTCCGACATGTTAGTGCCATATGAACCATCTTGCAATTTGAGGACTTCAGGGACCGGCCTCCTGCTGGTGCCCAGAGTCAGGACTAAACATGGGGAATCAGCGTTTCAGTTTTATGCAGCTTAAACTTGGAACAGTCTTCCTGAAGATGTGAGACAGGCCTCTACTTTGACAATATTTAAATCCAGGCTCAAAACGGTTCTGTTTAGCTGTGCATACGACTGAAAGGTTTTTATTCTGCACTCTTCTCCTTTAATGGTAATTTTATGATGACAAAAGAAACATGGACTGACGGACTTTTATTAGACATAGTAAAGTGACAGGAAAGTATTTGAGAAGTGACAGGAAAGTTTTTTGTAAAGTAATGAGAAAGTTCTTAAACTGAGCAAGACAGTGTTTAAAGAGTGCGAGAGAGAGTTTTTAAAGGGTGCAAACGAGTGGGTGAGAGAGTTGCAGATTGGGTGATTATTTATGTTTTGATTTGTGTGATTTTAATGTCTTTCTCATTCTGTAAAGCACTTTGAATTACCTTGTGTACGAATTGTGCTATACAAATAAACTTGCCTTGCCTTAATAAACCATTTAGATAGGACAACAATAGTTGATCGATTATGATATGTATGATATGATAATTTACTTGTCCAAATTTTTAAAAACTCACTTTGACTCCTTTTATGGCCATCATCTTTTTGATTTTCCTCCTCATAGCTGAAACACAGACATATCAGTTCAGTAAGACATCACATCTCAATGCCCTTCAATTTACTATGAACAGGCCACTTGGACTATAATCATTCAGAATTCTTCATCATTAGTCCCAAATCTCCCCTTCTCTTCTTCATCCTCTCCATACACAGCCACACAGCCACAAGCTACTCTTGCTAAGAGGAAGCTGAAGGCTGTCAGCTCCTGTCTGCAGTGTCTGGTCTCCTACTGTGAGACTCACCTCCAGCCACATCGTGATGTGGTGGTACTACAGAAACACCATGTGGTGGTCCCCTCTGACAAACTCCAGGAAAATCTTTCCTCTCAACACAATGAGGTGAAGAAGTTATTCTGCCGCACAGATCAGCAAATCATCTGCTTCCTCTGCTCTGTGGACCTAACAAGAGGCACAACACAGTGTCCTCTGCAGCAGAGAGGGCTCAGAAGGAGGCACAGCTGCATGCCAAAAAGTCCCTCCTGCCCCAGAGTCTCCAGCACAAAGAGAATGACCTGAAGAAGCTCCAACAGGATGCCCAGGACATCTGCTGCTTTGCCCAGACTGCAGTGCAGCAAAGTGGAGACATGTTTACTCAAATGGTCCTTCTCCTGGAGGAAAGGCGCTCTGAAGTGGAGCAGCAGATCCAGACAGAGCATGAGACCCAACTGAGCAGAGTCCAAAAGTGCCAAGTCCAACTGCAGCAGCAAATCTGTGAGCTGAAGAGGACCATCTCTGAGCTGGACACACTGTCCCTAATTCCAGATCACAACCAGTTTATACTGCACTGTTTCCCAGGGTCCACATTCAAAAAGGGGACAGAGTCCAGGCTCCGGACCAGACTGAAGGGGGACTTTGAGGACATGACCAGAGCTGTGTCAGAGCTGAGGAACAAACTGCAGCTCACTCTGAATGAGTTTAAAATGCCTAAACCTGAGCCATGCACCAGAGAGGACTTCATAATATATGCACAAGACATTACGATGGACCCAAACACCGCACACAAAAAACTGTCTCAGTCTCATGAAAACAGAAGAGTCATAGTTTGGATAAAGATCATGGATATCCTGATCACCCGGAGAGGTTTGTTGGGTGGTGGCAGGTCATGAGCAGAGAGAGTCTGACAGGCTGCTGTTACTGGGAGGTGGAGTCGAGTGGGGACTGTGATGTTCGTATATCAGTGTCCTTCAGGGACATTAAAAGACAAGGCACCTTCACTGAATGTGTATTTGGGAACAATATAAATAAAGATAAATCCTAGGCCTTACACTGCGAGAAAAGCAGATACATGTTTTTGTTCAATAAAGTTAAGTCTAAGGTCTCAGGTCCATTTTCCTCCAGAATTGGGGTTTACCTGGACCACAGTGCAGGGGCTCTATCCTTTTACAGTGTTAAAGGTCAGCGCATGAGCCTCCTCCACAAAGGCCACCTTCACCCAGCCTCTGTTTGCTGGACTCCGGTCCAATCATTTTGGAGACACTGTCTATTTCATTAAACTCAAATAAAATGTTTCTGTCTGTTCTGCTAAAGTTTGAGGTATATAGATATGTTTTTGAAGATAAATTAAAATTTTAAATATTATGTTTAATGATTATCATTTCTATCAAGTCTAATTCATCATGTCTTTACTTTTGAATGATTATTAACTACCACTGCTACTGTTAGCACAATATAATACTATAAATTGAGGAACAATATCTACAGTAGTTGTTTAGATTTCTGTGTTTTGACCAAGTTCCTCTGACTTGGCTCACCTGATCAGACTTTTGAACTACAGGAACATTCTCTGTCATAGAAACCATTATCAAAATGTTGAAGGATCCCGCTATCCGCCAGCGGAGGCCGCCAAAGGGTGCGTGAACGTGATATCACATTGTTTAATAATGCTTAAAGTAGCTAAAATGTTGTGCAGTAGATTGAATGCAAATTTATTTGCTAAACTTACTACTTGTTTATTTGCCAGATATTCATATCTGTCATCTTGATGATTTTACTTTCATTTTATATTTGATTTGCTTATGATGTTGCTGATTTGCTTATGATGCTACAGTAGTTAAAATACCATTAGGTAGTAGCTACAAAAGACTGATTTGCTGAATAAGATTGCTAAGTTAGTTAACTTGCTAAGGATACTTATTATTATTATTATTACTGTGATAGAAATTTAAGTATAGTCATGTTGTGTATTTAAAAAGCATTTGATCTGTGTCAGTCTGCCAGACCCAGACCAGACATTAACATGTGTGAAGCTCTGTCTCCATCCCACAGGAAACTCGCTGTTGTTCTACCTGTCTAAGTGTAAAAGTTCATTATCATATGGGTGTGAAACAAAAGTCACTCTGCTTTGAAATATATGTAGCATTGTCATTCTGGTAGAAAATAGTCAGAGCTCAGATGCTCAGGGTGGGTGGTTGGTTGGTTGAGACTTGGACTTAGAGGGAGAGGGGAAATGGGGGAGAGGCCGGGAGGGTACCAGTCTGTGGCCAGGGCAGGCCAGGGCCCTGTCCTGTCTGTATCTGCTGTAACAAACAATAAACCTTTTTTTCTGTATTTCAAAACTCACCAAGCTTCGCAAATGGATTCGTTTTCAACTAGAACTGTAATTTTTCCAAAACAATAATGGTGTCAGAAGTGGGATCCACGAGTGGTCGTGGGATTTTGTCTTCCTTTTGGTTTCTGTCCTGATGCACAGATCTTTCAAAGAAGAACATGGATGGACATTGGTTTCTGTCCTGGATCACCACCGCTGGATTCGAACAAGGTCTACTTGGTGAACTTTCCCAATACAGACTTCTTTCCATTTGAAAAGGAAATCTTCATCTACAAAGAGTGGTAAATCAAAGGAGAACGTATTTTGGAAATGCAAAATGCTTAACTAAACATACCCAGCAGCCATAGTTCTGATCCTATACCATTTTTAATTAATCTCACAACTTTTCAGTCTTTTTGGCTCCAAACTCTCATGTGTGTACCACCATGCTGCCCTAACAACGTGCTGCTAATACAATCCAAGCAACAATGGCCCTCCACCACTCCTGATTTCCTCACTTTTGGGACTACTGGAAGTTACGAGTGCTAAAACATCTAAAATGGGGAGCAAAACTTCAAAGGAGTATTCCCCTCCAGGACGCCCCATCGTTGATTTTATTAGAAGAAAACATGGAGATAAGAAGTCTTCAGAATTTGGTGCATTCAGTTTAAAAAATGTTCATGCATTGGAAAACAAATTATGTGAAATTGAAGTCGAAATGAGAGAAAAAATAACATTTTTGATTAAAAAAATTAGAAAACATTGAAAATTACAAGGAATGTTTAAAAATGTGGAAAGACGAAGCTGAAATCAAAATCAGAAAAACTATGCACAAGCCTCTTCTCTTTGAAGATGCAACTGAAATGCGTGAGCTGAAACTGCCCCACTCGCAGAACTCTTTGTCTCAACAGTTGACTGTACTAAAGTTTGACCCAGATCTGAACAACCCCCATCCAACCTGTCTGTCTGATCCTTCACCAAATAACTCTACAACGCAGGACAGTAATGGACACGTGAAAATACAGATGGAAACAAGCAAAGTGAGCCGAGCTGAAGAAGACACAATGTACACATTGCCAATGGTTGAAGTCTCTGGTCCACAAGGTTCAACATTAGTTTTCCGTCCATGGATTTCTTCTGAAATATCTGCAGCATCTCAACATCTCCCCAATCCTACAGCATCAGGTCAGACTTTTGCTAAAGAACTTATCACTTTTTGTCAAGATTTCAAACCTACTACGAGTGAACTAAGGAGAGTATATAACACCCACAGTGGATTTACAAGACCTGATCACATAGGTGTGACTCGTGATGTTTGGGAAACATATTTGTGTAATTATTTCATTAATGGACTAAAAACAGACATTTCTTCAGCTGTGAAGAAAACCTGCATTGGCTGGAAAGCTGCTCGCCTAACTGAACTAAAAAGACACGCCACACATGCATATAAACAGCTAAACAGAAAGAAAATAATGAAGCAAGAAAGAATTCAGAAAGAACTGCATATGGCAGCAGTGACTATGTACAATAAGACCCAAAAACATGAAAATCACCGAGTGAATTCATAATTACATAGACAACTACAGACTCATCAGCCAACACATAAGCAGAGCAAATATGGGAGGAGAACCCATCGAAAGAACAAGAGAAGATTTTCCAATGAACCTTGTTTCATCTGTCGTCAAGCTGGACATTGGAGACGGGAGTGCCCTCTACGCCATAAGCTCTCTGCATTTTAAAGGTGCACGGGCTTAGCTGTGCTACTTTTTGCTCTGTATAATATCTAGTATTGGGACATACTTGAATGTATTCTCCAGAGTGAGGTTTAGGAGTCATTACAGTTAACTATCAAACAGTCATGGGTGAAATTCCCCTCTAGTTGTAACTAGCTAATAAACAGTCAAACGGGTGAAAGTACCTGCTATTTAGAGAACAGTCACTAGGTGAAACTCCTATCTAGGGTTAGTAACTGGTAAAAGGCAAAAGGGTGAGAATCCCTGTGTAGTTGAGTGTGAGGACAGATGAACTTTTTTCATGAGGGAGAGTAAATTCAGAAGAATGAAGATATTAACTGTGATAACTGTGTGGTGTGAATTATGCGACATCAGAAAATATGTGTGCAACAGCTAAACCATTGTAAACCGTGTCAACAAAATGACAGGATGCAGTTTCAACTGATCCACTCATTTTCTACATTTCTTTATTTCTTTATATTTCCTTTTTGAAAAATGTTGTATTTATTTTGTGTTTTTTGCCTCATCATTGCAGTGAGTTTAATGACATGCATGTCCTAAGAAAAGTCCAGCTGATACCAAAAAACCCTCCTCAATTGTAATTAGAAAGAAGAAACCGAATTCTTCCACGAATTCCCAAAAATGTTAAAGAGCTCTCTTAAAACCAAAATGAAGGCCTAATCAAAGCAGGTAGTGATCACAAATCCAAACTGACTTGACTGACTTGACCATCCTTGACGACTAAGCGCCTGCGATTTCGTTAACTTTTTTTTTTTTGTTACAGGAAATGCGGATGCTGCATAATTTCTATTCTTTTTTTCTTTACATGTTCCTATGAACTAATCACACACTAACAACTAACCAATAACAGTTTTGGGCTTCACAAAATGTTTATTTCAGCAACAGTAATTTGACTGTTCTCTTGCAGCAGAAGACAACTAAGCCAAAATTGACACATGTATATATAGATATATAAATGTGTCAAAGGGGGGATATTACAAATTTAATTTTAGTTTTCAAAACTGGATTGTATGAAAAAAGGTGTTATCATTTAGAGAATGTTCCATTAACTATAAGACCTGTAACCTGACAACATCAGAAGCCAGGGATACGTTTCCACCTGGACCTGAAACAAAAACATCTCTTGAGGTAGAGGACACATGGTCTTCTCTTGAGCAGGAGGACACATGGTCTTCTCCTGGACTGAATCAGACCTACATTATTAAAACCATTCTTCTGTTTCAATGTCACCGGAGAAAAACTTCAGAAAAATTCAGCTATTCACTTCTTTTCATGTGACTCAGAAGAACTCGACTTGTTCCTCGTGTCCCCAACCACAGCCCTGAAATCGACACATGGGCTGAAGGACAACTTCAGAGACGAGCTGTGGCCAGAGAGACGCCAAGCTGCGTGCGGACGGACAGTACTGTTATGTGTGGTCAGAGGGAGGACAAAGGGACAGAGGACAGGTGATGGGAAAGATTTAACTGAACACCGCCACCATCATGTTAAAACAGCATTCACTGTCTGACTACAAATCATATTGGATAAGGACAGACTGAACTGAACACAACAATGAACTGTTGAATTTCCTTCCATCTCAGTCAACAATAATGGAACTGAATTCATCTCCAACAATGAATGTTTCTGTGCAATGATTGTTTTGTGAAGTATGATTAATGAATAATCAAAAGGGAGAAAGTGTGATAGAAATTTAAGTATAGTCATGTTGTGTATTTAAAAAGCATTTGATCTGTGTCAGTCTGCCAGACACAGACCAGACATTAACATGTGTGAAGCTCTGTCTCCATCCCACAGGAAACTCGCTGTTGTTCTACCTGTTTAAGTGTAAAAGTTCATTATCATATGGGCGTGAAACAAAAGTCACTCTGCTTTGAAATGTATGTAGCATTGTCATTCTGGTATAAAATAGTCAGAGCTCAGATGCTCAGGGTGGGTGGTTGGTTGGTTGAGACTTGGACTTAGAGGGAGAGGGGAAATGGGGGAGAGGCCGGGAGGGTACCAGTCTGTGGCCAGGGCAGGCCAGGGCCCTGTCCTGTCTGTATCTGCTGTAACAAACAATAAACCTTTTTTTTTCTGTATTTCAAAACTCACCAAGCTTCGCAAATGGATTACTTTTCAACTAGAACTGTAATTTTTCCACAACAATTATTATTTTGATGAATTTACCTTATTGTACCTTTAATTTTGCATTTATAGTTTGCCTTTGATTTAACAATGCTTATAGAAGCTAACTGAGTAAAGATTTAATTGCATATATATATACATGCATATTATCATATATTCATATTTGTCATTTCAATGACTTAGATGGTTTTAATTTCATATTTTATTTTCTCTACTTATGCTTGTAATAACAAGGAGACAATTGCAATACCACTATTTCATGTTTTATATCGTTCTAGTTGAGTTGCCTAAGTTCGAATTATATTAAATTGCATAAACAGGAACTGACCATATTTGGAAATCTGGAAAGTACCTGAAACCATATTTGCAATTGAGGGAGGTACTTTGTGATCATGCGATGACCATATTTGTAATTTGGAATGTCCCTTGAATTGAGAGAGTCCCTTGTAACTGTATATAAGCTGTGCCCTTTTAAGAGCAGCAGGAGATCTTTTTTGATGAGGGACGATAGCTACTCTCTCATTCACTGATATCTTCTGTTTTGCTTCAACCAGGGCTTGCAGGGCGCTCAATCTTTGACTAGCGGTATTGCATGACTGTCGGTCTCAAGTGTTCTGCTAGTCCCAGCGTGTGTACGGCCGGCAAATAGGAGCTTCCGTGCAACCTATATCTCGGTTAGGGAGTAAATTGCGGGTATTGCACTGGTGTCGCTTTGACGAGCAAACTTGGCAATTCATTCATGGTGCCTGCCTTTACACGCTAGCGCTTGGGCAAGGGTGTGAGATTTCTTTCATGTCGTGTCACTAGTTAAATTGACACTCCTGCATCGTAGTCCACGAGAGCAATAAACACCCAAAAAAGACATACTGACTGCATCTCATTTTTGTCCCATTACTTGATCTCCTAATCCTTAGTTATTTGCTAAAGCATTAATAGTTAATAGAACAACTCAGCAAAGGTCCGTCTTTGTAAGGTAAGTCCTCACACTTTCTTGCACTTTTGCAGCTGATCGTCATCGAACCTTTTGGGGAAAAAGGGTTTTTATAGGTTGGTATTACGGGTCAATTGGTGTCTCTCTCTCAGGTAAATCGCTGTGGCAATTCGACACTAAACTAAACTGAATAATAGTAGGAGCTCTCAGTATGTTGGATCTGTCGTTGCTGCTCTGATCTTCATTATCATATCACCCTCTCTTTTTTAGTTTTTTTACTTTTGGATTTTTTCCTCACCTTTATTTATGTGCCTGTCAAAGGACAACATTTTGTAAACTCTAAAAGCATTGGATCCTCTCTTAATTGTCTTGTTCTTCACCTCCACGATGTCCGGTAAACTGTTGAGGGCGCAACGGAAATTACTCTTCCACACTCTTGGGTTGGGACGCTCCTCTCCGGGACGATATTTACCTGGGCAATAGAAAAGATGACACAGGGACCATTATCTTACTGGAGGTCAATTAGTGTTTTGGAATTGTCAACAATCAGACACCTGCCCCTGGGACCCATTCGGAGTGCCATCTCCAGATTGTATCCAGGTAGCCCAACATCACCTATGGCTCTCTCCTATCCATAGTGCCTAAAAACTGTCACCCATATGCTAGAAGATTAATTTCCCATCTGGGACAATAAAGTCAAACCTAACCTACTGTCTGCTCCTCCAAGAAATCTCAAACATGCTGAGATTGACCAGTAAAATGCTAGCACCCAACTTCAAAGACAATCCGTCACACTTGTGAACTGGAAATTTATTATCACTTCTTGTTGTAATTAGCCTGTATTAGCCTGGCTCTGTATAGAATCATACCTGTGTGAATGGCCCATCTCATGAACAGGAGAGTGTCTTTCTCTAAATCCCAGTGTTGATGAGACCCATGAAGCCACGGAATCTGGAATATTCGCTCCTCCTAAAGAATACAAATAATAAATGAAGTGAAAGGTTACTTCATTTTGCTCACAGTGCATTTGATCCATCCTTCAATTCTTTTTCCAATTAATCAACAAGTTTAAGGATTATTTCAATTGTATATGTTTTTTAAAAATGCATATAACAGATAAAAATAAAAAATATAAAAATAAAACCTAAAAACTAAAAGTTGCCATGTTTCGAATATTTACAAATAAAATGCATAATTCATTGAAATCATTTTTTTTTTACATTTCGATTTAATATTGTAGCAGTCATCATTATAAAACTTCTTTTGCCAAGCATTTGAGTGCGTGTATAAACCAGATAACAACTAACGATTATTAAAATATTATTATTTATTATAAATTAGTTCTGATTATTTTGATGAATTGTTGTAGTCCTAAATAAAATTGAGAAAAATGTGTGACTGGAGCCTACAGATCTAGTGAAATCTATTTGTTTTGTTTAAACTGACTTTATTGACCCATTTGAGTCCAGGAATTTCACAGGAGTCAATCTGTTCTTCCAGCCATGGCCTCATCCGCAATCGGTCCATTGGCATTGTGTCCTGGCCAGAGACAAAACAGAAACACATAACATAAACAAAATCAAATAAACAAAATAAGTCTGATTAATTTAACTGACGGGTGCATACAAGGTCTAGGGCTGTACGGATTATTCAATTTTATTTGAAATAGTAAACAATTTGCTTAGTTTTTTTTTTTTTTTTTTATCAAGACGTCCACAGCGAATCCTCTGTCAGTAAAATCATGTGGTTTAGAGCAGGGTTCAGGCTTTGGAAGCATCATTTTCTAGTGTTAAGTGCCACTGATTAAAGGTCCTTTTGGTTTATGTTTAAAAAAAATGAAATAATGAAAGAAATAAAATTGATCAGTAGGGGGAAAATAATAATTGTGATATAATTTTTGTCATAAAGCCTAACCTAAGAGAGCGATATAATTAGTGGCTTTTAAGACACAAATTGCAAACCACTACAAATAAGGATGTAATGCTAATTTGAACTGCGTTTGTCTCCTCCATTGTTGTGTCACTGTCCCCTGTTGTGTTTTCACCTCCTCCGATATCGTGTCCGCTGGGTCATCATCAGCAGCTGCAAAGGATGTGTCCAGCAGCATGGCCCGTTTTCTGTGGTTATTGGAGCAGTTTTCACTAGTTACTCCCAGGTTTCCAGGTTCTGTGGGTGAAAATATTGTGGGCACAGCGCCACTTTTTAGCCTTCTTTTATATGAAGCCCCCGTGAGGTCTTTGAGGAGCTGTTGACGATATGAATCCTCAAATGAATCCTTGGCGAAATGAATGAATCCTTAGGCAGCTGTTATCTTCCACATGCGCTTTCCCAAACTTTTCTCAACTCTCCATCATAAGGAAAACTGTGCAGGCTCACGTCGCTTCCTTTGTTCCCTTTTGATTGGAAGTTGCATCCTATAGCTACGCAGTGTGGCATTTTTGACTTATTATTGATGAAAACTTCAGCTGTAAGGTAGTTTGCTTTGCTCTCAACTAGACTGCAACCATTTGACGTAATACTCCCAGTATGCACTGCACATCCTAAAACAACAGCTAAAATATGGCGACCCCAGTGTGTAGAAAACGTAGTAAACATCAACATACACCACGAACAGAAACTAAACTAACCCCTCAATCTGGGTACACTACGAAGTACGTAGGGTGGCTAAACTCGAATAATAAAACCCAGTATTTTCTGTATCACTTTTCAGCGTGGTTATATCACTATAGTAACAAAGATAGAGCTAACCTGTTCTAGAGAAAGAGTCAAAATGTCGATTTTATGCTTCGATTAGTTCTGCCGACAAAACTGCACGGTATTTGTCCGCGCTATATTTTAAGTGTTTGTGCAGTGGTTGTACGTTGCAATAAACCTTCTCAAATACATAATAACTTAGAAATACGAGCGTGTAGGCGAAGATTTGGACTCACCGATGCTCAAAGGTGCCGCTTTAACCAGAGTGGGGCGCACTTACACAGCTCTTCGGATGCAGTGTAAATACAGCTAAAGAATACTTGTATACCGCGGTTTGCTTTTCTTTTTCATGTTCCCATTAACGTTTTCGAAAGACCTCAAATCAGCATCTGAAGACACCTAAAAGGTGGCTTCTGAAGAAATATCAAGTTTGTCTGTTTCATGAGACTAAACCAACCAAAACAATCCATGTGCTAACACACTAGCCTCAAGGCTAAACGGGTCCTGCGGCGGCTTTCTACACCACTGCCTGAATAAAGTTTCAAAACCAATGCAAAATACAAACAGCACAGATTTAATAGAATCCACTATTAGCGATTTTCAAATAAACCTGAATAGTTATATGTAAATTTTTAGTTTGGTTTCATTTAACAATATTTATTTTATGTACGTACGTACGCACGTGCATATGTATGTATGTATATATGTATGTATGTATGTATGTATGTATGTATGTATGTATGTATGTATGTATGTATGTATGTATGTATGTATGTATGTATGTATTATTATTATTATTATTATTATTATTATTATTATTATTATTATTATTATTATTATTATTATTGTTGTTGTTGTTGTTGTTATTGTTATTGTTGTTGTTGTTGCTGTTGTTTTTGCTGTTATTGTTGTCATACTTTTATTACACTTGACACTAGGTACAGTACAAAATAAAATGTGTTGTGTTTTTTTTCTGTTTTTTTTTTTTTTTTCTTTTTTAGTACAAAGTGAAATGTACATATCATTTACTAATATTGCTCATTTGACTGTCTGGAAACTGCACGTAACCATAGAGACAGGACAGTTACCTTTTTTAGAATTCCACTGCTAGGCATAAAATTACAATATCAGCTATCTTTAATTCTTCGTTTTTCCTGTCATAGTTTATCATTTCTTTGTCTTAACTTTATCCATTTTGTTTTTGCAGATGTATTTTCCGTTCCACGTGATGGCGGTAACGTTACAGCAGTGGTTAAGTTTGTACCCGCCGCAGTCTAGACCATAAAAGAAGACTGTCCCACACGGAAGAGCCGCTGCAGGCGTGATGTTTTCCCCTAGATGATGTTTTTGTCAATTTTTATACATTTCAGCGGGAGCTACAACCGGCAGTGAACGTGCGGGCCGCGTAATTGCACGAGAAACATCCGGGAAACACTCCATCTTTGTCGGTCAGTGCAGTTAGCGGGCGATGGGGGACAGTCTAGCCCCGAGAGAAGCAGCCCGTCCGCGGAGAGAGTCCTACGGTGGTGGGGCTCAGTATAGCGGTCAAAACCAGCAGAGACATGACGAGGACTTGCAGTGGATTCGGACTTACCGGGAGAACCACGGAGCTCCGGAGAGGTTGGACGGAGAGGGTGCGAGGGTTGCGGAAAGGAGACTTTCCGTGCCTCCGCAGGTCGTCCACCAGCGCCACATGCCTGTAGGAACCCAGAAATTTCACATTCCGAGGAAAACTAAAGAGAAACTAGGTGAGTAGGTGACATACATCCTTCACATGTAATCTACTGTGTCTATTTTGTGTAGACATGTCCTGGGCTTTATGGTGTACTTACTGTGGAACATTTCGTATATATCGTTCAGTATACGAAAGCTGGAACAATATAGTTTGGAGCTCAACATTTATCGAGTGGGGAGATTTGGGGTATTTTTGTTGTAACACAATAACATTTGAGCTGCAGAAGTTTGAATAAGTGACTTCTGTGGCTAATTATTGCTTCATTCTGCTTTTTATTTCTTGAAGCTCAGGCCTCCTAATGATACTATCTATTTAAAAATGGGTTTAATGGGATTATCTTGCATTATTGTGGTGACAGTATATCTTATTATTATTATTATTATTATTATTATTATTATTATTATTATTATTAATATTATTAAGACAGGCCTAGTAGTAAACTTTTAAATTGTGAACAGAACAGTGACAATAAGAATTCCTACCCATGATTAGTTTTCCAGATAAATGTTTATGTTCACATTCACACCAAAATCAGATTATTACCTCATTATTACCACATTAGATTATCTCTTGATCAGAAAGAAATTTGATTATTTTTGCTGTTTATTAGAGCTGTAGTCATGGCAAAAGCTCTCAAATCTATTTCGTATATCTATATATATAAGAAAAAAACTATTTATGCAGAAAGAAGTACTAGAAAACAATGTGCTTATAGGCATGCAGGTTAAACTTGTAAATCATGAGTTTAATCTGCTTTTTTAAATATAAATACAAAAAAACAAAAAAACTACAGCCCTATTGTTTACATGTCATTTTAATAACATAGTAATTATAATTTAAAAAAATCTTATAATAATCAGATTTTGAGTGCACATGCAACCACAGCCAGTGTTTTAAAGGATAGTTTAAAAAATGCACTGACAAAACATCCAAATCCAATTTGTAGCCCTCTGATTGACAAATCATGTATCATATTTAATTAATTAGATTTAACATACACTACTTTTTACTTTAACCAGTAATTTGTATATGTGCCTTTTATAAAGCTCATGCACTTATTTGTTGATTCTTCTATTCTTGTGGTGCAGGTGTCGTGAAACGAGTCAAAAACTTGAATAACTTTGCAACAAGAATCTATCAGAGGGGACATTGTGTATTTGTAGGCCTGTTACGATAATTGCTAAATCAAACTTACTGCTCAATAAATGACAAATGGAACAATCGTTTTTGGGGGTTAATATTTATTGTGAGTATTTTTCTTTGCCCTAGTGCTAGTCCTAGTGTTTTCTGTTCTACAATAAGTTTTGAGCTGTTGATTAAATAACTTCTATGAATCATTAGAGATGCAACTTCTTTTTTTTTTATTTATTTATTTATTTTTATTCTGCTATTTATTAAATGAGACTCATGTTTTTAACAAAATTGCACATTTATTTTTTGGGGAGAATAGGGTTATTGTGTCAATTACATAGATTTGTTTTAATATCATTGTTTATCATTATTTTCTTCACCAAAATATTACACTTAATATGTGTTATTTTGACAGGTATTGGAATATCATTTTGAGAGGGTTAGTTTGACTCAGTATTGAACCCCCGAAAATTAGAGATATATGCTTTTGTTCACATATTGGCTATTGGCCTTAAAGCTCCAGCATATATTATATATGTACTTTGAGTCAAAAAACCTGACTAAAGGAGACCCATGGTGCTTTGTTTGAACAAAGATAGCACTGCACGAAATGTGATAACGGCTATCTTGAAAGTTTGTGGTGAGAAGGCTGTAGAGGTTTAAAAATCATCACTATAGAAATATATTTGTTTATTGTACTTTTATTACGTAGAGCAGCACATAACAGTAATGTAATTTAATTTATAGTTAGTTACTATATATCATGTAATTTTGGGGAAATGAGAAAGATCTGCCCTAAATATCAGCCTCAATATATTGGCAGAGCTTGACAGGCACTGGCTGTTTTTGATTCAAAAACATTGGTATCATCAATCACTACTGGAAATATTCTTTTGAGAGTTGAAATCTGTCTGTTCTTAACTTCAACTTTCCTCCAGAGGATAGATCCACCTGTAGTAGTTGCTCTCCTCCAGGCCCAGGGGACGAGGTTCATACAACACCCACAAAACCAAACCCTAAGATGGGACACTTAGTCCAAGGATAAGTTCAGTTTACAGGCCCACACAGGGGAAGAACGGAGAGATCAGCATTCCCATCTACACTGTGACAGAAAAAAAAAAATATTGATTGCTATTAAATAATATAAATGCTGGGGCTGCAACTAACAGTTATTTTAGTAGCCAACTAGCTGACTAACATTTATTTTTATTGTGCCTTAACTTTTTAAATACATTATCAACTAAATAAAAGTTGAAATATGCTTACTGGAAGTTTGTAGAAAATATTTGTAAATATTCTCTACAATTCCTAATGTATAATATTGATGAAAATCTGAAAATCACAATTGCGTCAAACATTTTTGCAAAGTCTTGCAAGCCTATTTCATTTCATTGGTCTCTGGTTATAGTGTCAAGAGTATTCATGATAACTGAAATTTAAGTTGTGATTGATTCTGTTAGAATATTTTGTGTTTTGTTTGTCCAGCCCTGTTTCAGCCACTGTCACATGAGTCCAGAGAGTATGAGGACATGCTCACGGTTCTGACCTCTGGGTACCTGGACTCTGCCTCTGCTGGCTCCTTCAACTACAGCCAACCGCGCCTAGTCCACAGCGAGACTCTGGAGAAGGAGGTACAGTCACCAGGCCAAGATAATTACTATATCTACTTGCACTTCAATGTGAAAGCTGGAACAATATATTTTGGGGCTCAATATTTATCATGTGTACAATTTCTTTGCAAAAGTGGGGAGATTTTTTACTATTTTTATGTAATAGGGTAAGATTTGCATTCTAGACAAGAGAATAAATAGATTCTATGGTTTATTATTGGTTAATTCTGCCATTTATTACAGGCTCAGGCTTTTTAGTGATACTAGGATTATCTTGCATTATTGTTATTGTGTCAATGTCTTAAAGTAGTTTCAATATTATATTTTATCACAGCACAGTTCTGTTTTCTTCATTTTTGGATTGGTTCTTCACATGCACTGCACATCATTCACCCCAAATGCTGCACTATGAGCCATGCGAGAGACCATCAGCTGACCGCCAAACGTATTTCCAGGACAATGAGCTCCAAGCAAACAGCAACAGAGAAAAGGCACACTCAGACAGACCCAGGCTTACCTGCACAGACAGAGGTAGCATGAGAAGTGTCACTGATATTATGGTTCAAGTGCTTTTTGATCATCCAATTCCAAGCACTTCTATTTTCACCATGGACTGTGCAGTGAAGACTTTATCCTTTGAACTAAACAATAATTCTCCTGTTGGACTGGAACTATTTAGGAAAACCATTACCAACTGCAGACATCATTCCACTATGAGAGGCTCAGATTAGGGCCATTGATTCTGCAAATATGTACATTTTTGTTTTAAATTTCTCTCTATTTCTTATTGTATCAGTTTGTGGAGAAGCGAAAAGAACTGAAGGCTGATGGTAGGACAGAGAAGGAGCTGGAGGAGAGCTACTGCTTCTTGCTGTGTGACTCCTTTAAGGTAAAACAACCAAGGACCTGTGTTGAAATGTCTTACAAGTGTGAAAAACAAGAGGCCACTATGTTCTGTACAGTGTGGTGAACTGAAGGTAATCATATATATATATATATATATATATATATATATATATATATATATAAATATTTTATATATAATATTTTATTTATATATATATATAAAATATTTTATTTATATATATAAAATATATATATATAAAATATTTTATTTATATATATATAAAATATATATATATAATATTATATATATATATATATATATATATATATATAAGTACAGTGATTCAGATTATTTTGGTCCCTATTGATCCAAGTCATTTTTTTTAAAGCATGAAATATTAAGATAGGATAAATGTTTATTTGTCCCAAAATGGGGAAATTACAGTGTTACAAAGCAGAGGTTAAGGACAGCAAAAAAAATGGGACCATTCAATCAAGATCAAGGTAAATTATACTATAGAGATTTACAATAGACATAAAAACTAAGAACACTGTGTTAGCAGAGTAAAGAATTCTCCCAAGTGTGATGTCATCAATTTGTTTTAGAACGCTCTACTTCCTGTAATTTGCTTGATTGGTGTAAAACTGTAATTTATATTTACAACACGTATTATCTTACCAACTTAGGTTTTGACGATTCTGCAATTTTTTACTTCTCATATACACATTAAAATTTCCTCTTATCTCTCAACGTGAAAGTTATGATTTAAAGGATTATTTGATATGTTTTAATATGAATCTACAGTTTTCAATTTCTCAACTGTATGTAGTATCTCTGTATGTATGTTAACCCTGTAAATGTCTTTTTTGTAGCTGCAGAGGCTGTGTGAGAAAGGCCTGTTTGTGGGTCAGAGCAAGATAACAGTCCTCGGAAACCCACAAAAAGGTACAATCTTCAAGAAATGATTTTTAAAGAAAACTGCTTATTAGGGCTAAATGATATGGGGATGTTTCATTGTGAAATTATGTTACTTGAATAATTGCAGCCTTTGCAGTTAAAATTATGCAGCTCTACTGTTTATCCTGAAGAGAAGAATTATTTCATGTCTTATTATTGGGATATATATCAAACTTTTCCCTATTCAATTCATAGTTACTTAAGATGGTTTATGTTTTAGTTATTCTACCATAAATTGAATAGCTTTGTGTATCGTTGGTCAGGAGTTTACCTATCCAGATGTTCAGACCTGCTGCAGCTCAGCCCATTCACCCCTGGAGCCAGTGGAGAAATACTCATCTTCAAAGTCATCAAGGTAAAGTCTCATAACATGCAGACATAATATCAAGTTCAGTATTTTATTTTTATTTTATATATTTCATATTCTTACCTTCTTTTACTTGCCAGGGACAAGTATGTTCCACGAGCTGGTGTCAACATTTTAGTTCGGACAAATTCTCAGTGTCCGTGCCTAGTTAGTTTTTTACATAAAACAAAACATTAGCAGAACACCATAAAAAGACAGAAACTGACAATACAATATGACACAAATGCATAGTAAATTTAAAACCAGGTTGGAAATGGTCACATTTTATCTGCAGTGTCTTGGTGTTAAACGGTGAATGGTGTATTTTCTCAGGGGAAGGTGAAGAGCATATATGAAAACATGAAGAACCTTCTGGACCCCACGCCACGTTTCGACTCCCATCTGTCCAAAAACATCAGTAAAATCACCTCTGTCATGTCGTACCGAGCCTTTGAACTAACACAGGTGAGTGTTTCCTCTGCTCTTACATCTGATCTTACATTTAGGTTTTATAGTTTAGGATAATGGATTGGGACCATATTAAATAGTACACTGGCCTTCTCTTTGTTATGGTTTAATTAGGCCCGAGCCTGGGACAACGTCCCGACGAGGGACTCATTAAAACCGCGTCCGGAGCATGGAAAATGGCAAAAATCAAGTAGTAAACACGCCCCGATATGGCAGTGAGTGGTGTCAAAAATTAGAACTCAACGAGCTCACAAAAGATCGCGAGAAAAAATAACGACAGACGACTCGGTAGCGCCACCTCAAACTTTGATTTTCATGGGGCCAATGGGAGCCCGACTCGGAAAAAAGTCAACGTAAAAATCCGAAACTCTCATCAAAAAATAGAACATGTCAGGACATGACAAAAATGATATTATGGCCCCCTCCTGAAATGTACAGGAAGTCGGCCATATTGGATCAAACCCGGGAATGACAAAAGTGCACACCCTCGCATTCAGGACATTTTCTCACACAGTTTTAATCACAAACACTTCAAATTTGGTCAAATCCCACTAAACCCGTGATTAAAGATTATCAATTACATTTTGCATATGACTTTGGGTGTGGTCAGGGTGAATTTTCAACAAAATCACAACTTTTTGAATAATAAAAAAAAATATTTCTCTTTCACACATTTTTTGTTGGGAAAACGCTAATACAGCGTTTATGCACATTTGTGAGCTGAACGCAATGATATGAAAATCGTGTCACTATTTCACAAAATGGCTCTCTAGCGCCCTCTTCAAATGTCATTTTCAAAAATTCGTAGCAGACAATCGATTTGTGGTAGACTTGTGAAAAAATTCACGGGCGCTTATTTGTGATGAGGCACAATGTGAGAAAGTCACATGACTTTAGCTGTTATGGTTTAGGAGAAAAATAATGGGTGGAAAATGTGTTTCCATTATTAGGCCCGAGCCTGGGACTACGTCCCGGCGAGGGACTCATTAAAACCGCGTCCGGAGCATGGAAAATGGCAAAAATCAAGTAGTAAACACGCCCCGACATGGCAGTGAGTGGTGTCAAAAATTAGAACTCGACGACCTGTAATTGTCACAAAAGACCCCGAGAAAAAAATAACGAAAGACGACTCGGTAGCGCCCCCTCAAACTTTGATTTTCATGAGGCCAATGGGAGCCCGACTCGGAAAAAAGTCAACGTAAAAATCTGAAACTCATATATTATGGCCCCACCCTAAAATGTACAGGAAGTCGGCCATATTGGATCAAACCCGGGAATGACAAAAGTGCACACCCTCGCATTCAGGACATTTTCTCCCACAGTTTTCATCACAAACACTTAAAATTTGGCCAAATCCCACTAAACCCATGTGTGCTTTAAGATTATCAATTACATTTTGATTATGACTTTGGGTGTGGTCAGGGTGAATTTTCAACAAAATCGCAATTTTTTGAATTTCAATAAAATATTTCTCTTTTACACATTTTTTGTTGGGAAAACGCTAATACAGCGTTTATGCACATTTGTGAGCTGAACGCAATGATATGCAAATCAAGGCACTCTCTCACAAAATGGCTCTCTAGCGCCCTCTTCAAATTTCATTTTCAAAAATTCGTAGAAGACAATCGATTTGCCGTGGACTTCAGGAAAAATTCACAGGAGCCTTATTTGTGATGGGCCACAATGTGAGAAAGTCACATGACTGTAGCTGTTATGATGCTAAGGAGAAAAATAATGGGTGAAAAATGCGTTTCCACTATTCTTCTTCTTCTTCTTATTTTGGTGGCCGCTTTAAAGCCACTTTTGACCCCCTGAACGTTAACGAAAAGTCAATTTTATTGGACCCAAAATTCAAGGTTGGTGAAAGATTTATTATTTTGATATTCAAAAAAATTAATGTTTCAAAAATAACTCAATAGCGCCACCTCAAAATTTGAAATACATTGCGGCAATGAGAGACCTTTTTCATCGTAGACAAATGACATTTGGTACAAACATAGAACATGCCAAGACAAGTAAAAAATTATATTATGACCCCACCCTAAACCCTACAGGAAGTCGGCCATTGTGGGCGGAACCCTATTTTTTCCAAGATTTTACCTCTCACATTTGGATTTTTTACACCATGGATTTTCATTCAAGAATCTTGCAAATTGGTCAAAATGAACTAGACACATGTGGGATTATAGGGAACTGTCTTGGATTTTTCTACATCATAAATTGTGGGTGTGGCCAGCAATCAAAGAAAAAAACAATATTTTGAAGTGTTAAAGTGCACATAACTCAAACATGCAGTGTCCTATTTCCCGGCATTAATATACATTTTTTCCGAAATGTGGATCTGAACACATACATATAGAATTTGCATATGCCAGACATTATATTGCTCCACAGGGCCCCCTTGAACTTTTGAATTGGACAAAAAATTACTTTGAAATAAACATTTGAAATTGAGCATGGACATTTGGCTTGGCAAACTGAACAAAAAAGTCAATAAGAACATACCTCTATTTGAAACCATGTAACCGTGGTAACATAATAAATGTGTCATTGAAATGAATGGGGTTCAGAGTACTGGACTTTGTTGTAGACTAAATAGATGCTCTACACTCATCAAACTATGGCCTAAAATTCAAGATCGGCAAAAAATGTGGTATTTTGATGTTCAAAAAAATTAACGTATCAAAATGACTCAATAGTGCCACCTCAAAATTTGAAATACATTACGGCAATGAGAGACCTTTTTCATCGTAGACAAATTAAATTTGGTATAGACATAGAACATGTCAAGACAAGTAAAAAATTATATTATGACCCCACCCTAAACCCTACAGGAAGTCGGCCATTGTGGGCGGAACCCTATTTTTTCCAAAATTTTACCTCTCACAATTGGATTTTTTGTGCCTAGGATTTTCATTCAAGAAACTTGCAAATTGGTCAAAATGAACTAGACACATGTGGGATTATAGGGAACTGTCTTGGATTTTTCTACATCATAAAATGTGGGTGTGGCCACCAATCAAAGAAAAAAGCAATATTTTGACGTGTTAAAGTGAGCATAACACACAGATGCAGTATTTTATTTCCCGGCATTAATATACATTTTGTTCAAAATCTTGATCTGAGTGAATAGATATGCAATTTACACATATCAAATATTACATTGCTCCACAGCGCCCCCTTGAAAATTTTAAATGGCATGTAAAAAAATTACTTTGTCACAAACAGTTGAAATTTGGCATGAACATCCCTATTCCTATACTGAACAAAAAAGTCAATAACACCATACCTCTATTTTGAAAGGTGTTGCCATGGCAACGTCTGACATTTCTCATTGAAATACATGGGCTGTGGTTAACTGATGAAAAATAATTACTTTGTCATAGACCATTGAAATTTGGTACACATATTCCGCTCATCATACTGAACAAAAAAGCCAATGAAGACATACCTCTATTTCCAACCATTCAGGCGTGACAATGTCATAAATGCTCTCATTGGAATGAATGGAGTAGTATTACTCAGTCGCTGATTTTGGGGGGAGGGGCGATGTAAGCGGGAACGAAAGGCAGGATCTTCACTGTGGCATGTACCCCCCGGTCGCAAGGGGTGGCGAGGGCCTTCATCACTGCTTGCAGTTTTAATTATTATTATTATTTTGGTGGCCGCTTTGAAGCCACTTTTGACCCCCTGAACGTTAACGAAAAGTCAATTTTATTGGACCAAAAATTCAAGGTTGGTGAAAAATTTATTATTTTGATGTTCAAAAAAATTAATGGGCGGAACCCCATTTTTTCAAAATTTTAACTGTAACATTTCGATTTTTTTATGCCGTGGATTTTCATTCAAGAAACTTGCAAAATGGTCACAATTTACTAGACCCATGTGGGATTATAGGGAACTCTTTTGGAATTTTCTAAGTTATAAAATATGGGTGTGGCCAGCCTGCAAAGAAAAAATAAGTTTTTTGAAGTTTTAAATGGCGCGTAGCTCAAACATGCATTTTCCTTTTTTCCGGCATTAATATACATTTTGTTCAAAATCTTCATCTGAGTGCATAGATATGCAATTTACACATATCAAATATTACATTGCTCCACAGCGCCCCCTTGAAATTTTTAAATGGCATGTAAAAAAATTACTTTGTCACAAACATTTGAAATTTGGCATGGACATCCCTATTCCAATACTGAACAAAAAAATCTATGACAACATACCTCTATTTTCAAAGGTTTTGCCATGGCAACGTCTGACATTTCTCTTTGAAATACATGGGTTTTGGTTAACTAGGATGAAAAATAAGTACTGTGTCATAGACCATTAAAATTTGGTACACAGAATCCTCTCATGATATTGAACAAAAAAGCCAATGAAGACATACCTCTATTTCCAACCGTGCAGGCGTGACAACATCATAAATGATCTCATTGGAATGAATGGAGTAGTATTACTCAGTCGCTGATTTTGGGGGGAGGGGCAATGTAAGTGGGAACTAAAGGTAGGATCTCCGCGGTGGCATTTACCCCGTGGTCGCAAGGGGTGGCGAGGGCCTTTATCACTGCTTGCAGTTTTAATTCTGTTTATTGTCATACATACTTGTCAAAGCCCGATTTAGTTAAATCTGTGAAACTAAGCAAGGCCTGGTTAGTACTTGGATGGGAGACCATTGGGAATATCAAGTGCTACCGTGGGGTACACGTGGCTCTAGTGGAAACTGTTGTGTCCTTAGGCAAGACACTTCACAACCTTGCCCAGTGTGAATATGATGTGTGTGGGAGAGTTGGTGGTAGTCAGATGTGCTGATAGTGTACATTGGCAGCCTCACTTCGGTCTGTCTGCCCCAGGTCAACAAGACAGTGTGCTATATAGGGTAAATGTAATGCTTTGAAAAGCACTTTTATTTATAAAGACTTTTTTTGGTCTCCATTAACATTACCATTACCAAGTATGGTGTGTATAAATGCTGACTTATCTACACCATAACAAAGAGAAGGCCAGTGTGCTTTTTAATTTAGAAAAGGTTACTGCTGATGTTTTTTGTTTTTAGCAATTAGCATTTTAATGTTCTTTTATTGTAGCACTCTGGGATTTTGTTTAATGAAGAGTGCATTATAAATAAAATTTATTATTATTTATTATTATTATTATTATTATTATTATTATTTTACATTATGGTATGTTTCTGACTGGTATTCGAAAATATCAAAAATCCATTATTAAAATTGCACACAAAGAACCCTGACAATTTCCACATTTTAATATTGGCTCTTAATACAATATTTATTTAACAGGCCGAGTGTTTATATTTTGTATGAAATTCAGATTAAATTTATTTTTCCTGTTTCAGCATTATTTCTACGAGTACTCCTTTGATGAGCTGCGGGAACGTCCTCGGCAGGTCTGTCCCTATGCTGTGGTCTCCTTCCAGTTCAAAGGCAAAGACACGCCCCTCACCAGCAAACCCATGGCTCCACTCAGGTATAAACGATTACACAAACATTTAAGTAATGCTGACATCAATTATAAAGACTGATGTAAGTTAGCTTGTTGTGATTAAAACCTATTTTTTTATTAAAACCCCTATTTTTCACAGGTTGAACAGCCAATCGTCAGACAAAAGCCAAGGTAAGCGTTTGTATGTGTATACTGTATTTACATTTTTATGAATATTAGAGATTGGTGATATATCGAAAAATAGATGGTATCGAAATTGATGTTTTGAAGATAAGCAAAATTAGAATATTGGGCAAATTCTATAATTATAGAAAATTAAAAAAAATTATAAAAAAGGCTGCCAAAATACATTTTCTCACAAAAAGGGTATACAGTGACATTTCTGGACTTACACACTTACATTTATTCACTTCCATCCTTTAATTTTCTTCCGCTTGTCCGGGGCCGGGTCATGGGGGCAGCAGTCTAAGCAGTGTAAGCTTGTCTCACCCCAGACACGTCCTCCAGCTCCTACGGTGGGACCTCAAGGCGTTCCCAGGCCAGCCGAGAGGCATAGTCCCTCCAGCATGTCCTGGGTCTTCCCTGGGGCCTCCCTCCGGTGGGACATGCCCGGAACACCTCCCTAGGGAGGCATCCAGAAGGCATCTGGAACAGATGCCCAAGCCATTTCAGCAGGCTTCTCTTGATGTGAAGGAGCAGTGGCTCTACTGCGAGCTCCTCCTATGTGACCGAGCTCCTCAGCTCCTCCTCTCTAAAGGGAGTGCCCAGCCACCCTGCGGGGAAACTCATTTCGGCCGCTAAAACAAAGTCTTGTCCTTTCGGTCATTATCAAAGGCTCCCAGCAACTACAGGACTGCTTCAATACAACAAATTGGGATATATTTGAACAACAGGACCTGGAAATGTTCACAGACAGTGTGCTGTGCTACATTAAGAACTGTATTGACATTGTCACAGTGGACAAATACATCCGGGTCTATCCCAACCAGAAGCCCTGGATGACCCGGGAGGTCCAGCGGCTGCTTAGGGACAGGAACATCGCTTTCAGGTCTGGCGATCGGACTTACTACAGCATAGCCCGAGCAAACCTGAAGAGAGGCATCAGAGAGGCCAAGTCGGATTACAGGAAGAGGATTGAAGACCACCTGGACAGTAATAACAGCAGGCTGGTGTGGCGGGGTGTTCAGGATCTCACTAATTTTAAGATCAATCAGAGAGCGGCCGATGGCGATGCCATGCTAGCAGAGGAGCTCAACATCTTCTTTGCACGCTTTGAAGTGGAGCCACCAGAGACAGCCAGGCAACGACCCCCGGCACACAGTATCCCAACTCTTACTTTTGAGGAGGGTGAGGTCAGGCGCACGCTGAAGTCCATCAACCCGAGGAAGGCTGCTGGACCTGACGGTATTCCTGGGCGGGTACTGAAAGAGTGTGCGGATCAGCTGGCTGGAATTTTTACCAAGATTTTCAACCAGTCCCTGGCCCTGTCCACTGTACCATCATGTCTGAAATCTTCCACTATAGTCCCCATTCCAAAGAAACCCCACATCTCCAGCTTGAGTGACTACCGACCTGTTGCACTCACACCAGTGGTGATGAAGTGTTTTGAAAAACTCGTACGGGGCTATATAACATCATTTTTGCCACCAAGTTTTGACCCCCACCAGTTTGCTTTCAGGGAAAATAGACCCACTGAGGATGCTGTGGCCATAGCTCTGCATGCCGCACTGTCCCACTTGGAGCAAGGGGAGAGTTACGCCCGTTTGCTCTTTGTGGATTTCACCTCGGCCTTTAACACCATCCTTCCTTATAAACTGGGAGAGAAATTGGAGTTTTTGGGGTTCCCACACTCCATCTGCATGTGGATAAACAGCTTCCTGGCAGACAGCAGCCAGAGGGTCAAAATAGGCCAACATACATCTAGGGCCCTCAGTCTCAGCACTGGCAACCCACAGGGCTGCGTGCTGAGTCCTCTGCTCTATACCCTATATACGTATGACTGTGTCCCTGCCCATGACAGTAACACCTTTGTGAAGTATGCGGATGACACCACAGTGGTGGGACTCATCACCGGGGGGGATGAATCAGCATACAGGGATGAGGTGCAGCGACTGTTGGGGTGGTGTAAGGAGAATAACCTGCTCCTTAACACCAAAAAAACAAAGGAGCTGATTATAGAAAACTGACATTTCTCCACTCTCCATCAGTGGGGACTGGGTGGAGAGGGTCACTGATTTCAGGTTTCTGGGAGTCCAGATCGAGGAAGGCCTGGCCTGGAGGAAAAACACCTCTGAGCTCCTGAAGAAGGCCCAGCAGAGACTCTTTTCCCTCAGGGTGCTGAGGAAAAATAACATTACACAGAGACTTATGTTGTCTTTCTACCGCTGCTGCATAGAGAGTATTTTGACCTATTGCATCGGCGTGTGGTTTACCAGCTGCACGGCGGCTCAGAGGAAAGCTGTCCAGAGGGTCATAAATGCAGCTCAGAAGACTATTGGCTGCCCTCTCAGGACACTGGCTGACTTACACACTTTCCACTGTCTTAAAAAGGGCCAACACATTCTCGGGGACACCTCACACCCCGGACACTCTCTGTTTGAACTATTACCATCGGGTCGGAGATATAGAGCAATCAGAGCAAAGACAAATAGGCTGAAGAATAGTTTTTATTCTACAATCATAACTATACTAAATAAACATTCCCGCGCTTACTAAATATATGTATATTTTTTATATATTTATTATTTGTATGTGATTGTGAAATGGGTGGGATGTATGTATGATGTATGTGTGAGGGGTTTTTGTTTCCTAAGCACCTTAAACTGCTCGACACTTTTAAATTTCGTTGTACATGTGGCATGTTGCAATGACAATAAAGATCTATTCTATTCTCATGACCATAGGTGAGTGTAGGAACATAAATTGATTGGTAACTCGAGAGCTTTCGACTCAGCTCCTTCTTTAACAGTCCAATAAAGCAATGGCATCACTGCGGACGCTGCACCGATCCGCCTGTCAGTCTCATGCTCCATTTTTTTCTTCACTCGTGAACAAGACCCCAAGATACATGAACTCTTCCACTTGAGGAGCCTGACAGCGCCTAGAAATTCTGTCCATAAATACAATGAACAGAACCGGTGACAAAGGGCAGCCCTGGCGGAGTCCATCATGCACTGGGAACAGGTCTGAACTACTGCTGGCAATGTGAACACAGCTCCTGCTCCGATCATAAAGGGACCAGACAGACCTGGACCCCATACTTCCGGAGCACCCCCCCAAAGGGCACCAAGAAGGACACGGTCGAATGGCTCCTGAAGATCCACAAAACGCATGCGGACTGGTTGGGCAAAGTCTCATGAACCCTCGAAGAACCGGTTCAGAGTATAGAGTTGGGCCGGAACGAAAACCGCACTTCCTCTCCTGAATCCGAGGATTGTCTATCGGTCAGATTCTCCCCTCCAGTACCCTGGAAAAGACCTTACCGGGAAGGCTGAGGAGTGTGATTCTCCTGTAATTGGAACACACCCTCCCCAGCCCCCCTTCTTAAATAGAGGGACCACCACCCCAGTCTGCCAGTTCAGCGGTACTGTCCCCGACTGCCACGCGCTGTTGCAGAGACTGACCCTCTCTTCACGTGAGTGTCGAAGACACGCAGCTGGAGGTCAGATGGCAGAACAACAAAGTCGATCATCAACCTCCGACCTAAGGTGTCCTGGTGCCACGTGCACTGGTGGACACCCTTGTGCTCGAACATGATGTTTGTTATGGACAAACTGTGGCTTGCGCAGAAGTCCAATAACAGAACACCGCTCAAGTTCAGATCAGGGAGGCCGTTCTTCCCATCACCCCCCTCCAGGTGTCACTGCCATTGCCCACATGGATGTTGAAGTCCCCCAGTAATACAACAGAGTCCCCAGTCGGCGCAATGTCCAAAAAGGCCGAGTACTCTGCACTGCTGCTGTTTGGCCTGTAGGCTAACACAACAGTGAGAGACCTGTCCCCAACCGGAAGACACAGGGATGCGACCCTCTCGTTCACTGGGGTGAACAACAACACGTAGTGGCTGAGCGGTGGGGCAATAAGCAAACACACACTAGCTCGTAACCTCTCCCTGCAGACTGCGCCAGAGAAATGGGCCCTGGAACCCAACTCCTTGAGAGGGGCTGGACTCTCCAAGCTGTGTGTGGAGGTGAGGCTGAATATATCTAGTTGGTAATGCTCAACCCCCCGCACAAGCTCAGGCTCCTTCCCTCCCAACGAGGTGACATGATTCCATGTCCCCAGAGCCAGTTTACATGTCCAGAGATCCTGTTGTCGAGGCCCCTGCCTTTAACTGCAGCCCAAATCTCTCTGCACCGGCCCCACACGGATATTCCCAGCCAGGCGACGTAGGTGGCCTTGTTTGTATGCTCATCATGAAGGCTTTTGAACTGCTCTTGGTCTGACCCATTCCCCAGGACCTGTTTGCCATGGGTGACCCTATCAGGGGCATGAAGTCCCAGACAACATAGCTCCCAGGATCATTCGGGTGCTCAAACCCCTCCTGTTAAGGTGGCGGTTCAAGGAGGGGCATTTAGTTAGTTGCATGGTCTATTCATGTTTTGCGCAGTCTCTTTAGAGACATATTCCTAATCCATTGTTGAAATGTCTGAATATTGTTATCAAGATAATGCAAAAAGGAAAAAAAGATTGATTTTTGTTAATATCGACGAACCATACTACCTACGTTTCTATTTAGATTTTATCATGATTCTTAGTAGAATTGCATTAAACAGAAAAGCACTTAATCACAATACAACAATCTCCTCACACTGACAGATTATCTCTGTGTCATTTAGAACCACATGGCAGAAAGACATTACAGTCATATTATATTATCGATGTCATCTTCACATCCTAAGCCTGTTGTGTCCTCTCTCACAGAGCACGCTCAGTTCACCGTTTGGAGCGGGGACCTGGTCAAAGACGACAAAGTGCTCTTCCAGATTTCACTGCAATCTTCGTCTCCTCCTTTTCTTCCTCATAAACTGTAAGTAAAGAAACCTTAACAACAATGGGAAAACTGTTCAGAAATACAAACCAACTGTAAAAGTCCAATTTTAAATGTAGTTGATGAAAATATTGCTTGTGTTCTTTGCTTTTTCTTTTATATATATATAAATATATATTTATATTCTATAGAGATGGTCCAATATGGATTTTTTTTTTGAGACGATATCAATATCTGATATTTGACTCGCTGAAAACAGAAATTTGTTAATACCAATATTAAGAGGCCCACAAATGTTTATTGAGTTCACAAATTTTCTTTTTAGGTTCTTTTTTTTTTCTCCTTTTATACAAATAAAAAAGTTTATATGGCAGATACATTTACATGAGCATTTGAACATACCATATTTTTGCCTGTTTGCTTGTTTATTTCCATTTTTACTGATGAGTCTGTACAAAAAGAAACTTGATGCACTAAGGACACACTCAGACTGGGGCAGTACAGAAAAATAATGGGGCCAAATATCTGCAAAATTTTAATGAGACAATTTTATCAGACTGATACTGATCACTTCGATATCACTGATAACTAATGACCAACATTTTTTTGTCCCAGACCTGAGCGGCTAGAGATGAAGTGGGCAATGAGATGGGACCAGGCCACAAGGCGTCTTCCTCAAAGTTTATTTTCCTACAACCTTTACAGCAGTGGTCAGGAAGGTGAGAGGAATTCTAACTATTGTCTGCGGAAAATATACAATCCATAGTGTTCTGCATATTGATCAATTGCAGTTTTTGATTTGATTTGGAGTTTATTTTAAATTATTTTATTTAAAATAAGTAAAAATGCAGTCACGCTGGAGGGGCTTGGAGTAGAGCCGCTGCTCCTCCACATCGAGAGGAGCCAGCTAAGGCGGCTCGGACAAATGCATTTCAATATTAATTTCATGAGCATAAACTAGACAGACTTACAATCATTGCTGTTTAACACTAAAGATGGTATGAACTCTGCTCCAAAATCGCTTTTTTGACATTGGTTGTAGAGTTCTCCATTAACCCCTTAGCATTCCGGGTGATTTTGGTGAAATTTTGTTCTGACCTCTCCAAATTAAAATAATCACCATTATTGAACCCTCAGTAGTAAATGCACAAGTTTGGGGTCTTTGTAAAGGTAACACCCTATAGTTTTACCCACAGGTGTCAGAATCACTGTAAGTTTGTCTGCTGAGCATTTGTACACTTTGGAACACACATAAAAAAAAAATTTTCTCATCCTCGCCAAAAAAAATGTGTTAAAATGAAGGTGTAGAAAGCTGCAGTAGGTAGCTGGGGACAAAAATACACAATACCTCAACTGACAAGATTGTTGACCACTTACATTTCAAATTTGAGGTCAATACCTATAAAAATGAGAGTTTTACAATCATTTTATCATGAGTAAGTCCAGGCCTCTCCAAACCTATCCGAATGAAGACATTTGGAGAATGTTTGGAAAAAGTGCAATAACTTTTGAATGTTTCAACCCACAGACATCAGTGAGGGCTCTACTGAAAACTCACACTGAGAGGAATCTGTATCTGCACACCCAGCTGCTCTATTACTGTACATTTATATATCATATTAAAACACAATATAAAATGTATATTTTTATATAAAATACAGTCAAAACAAGTGCTATGGGTCAAAATAAATATATATTTACAAACCACACACTGCAAACAATCAACAAACACACACACACACTTCAAAATGTAAACAAACACACACTGGAAACTAAGAACACACTGTACATGATTGTACAGTGAAACATTCTGCAACAGTGGCTCAGTGGTTAGAGCAGTTAGAGAAGGTTGGAGGATCGAGTCCCACTCAGACCAATTTCTGTCATTGTGTCCTTAGTTCTGTCATTGTGTCCTTAGGCAAGACACTTCACCCAAGTGGTGTGTGCGTGATGATTGGTGGTGGTCGGGGGGCGCAGATTGGCATTAGCTAATGCTAATGATTACACATGATACACATTTGACCCACAATTAAGTCAACAGCAGAATAAACCACGCTTACCGATCAGGAACAGCATCCAGTCCATCAAAACATAAGGTCCCTCTACTCCTGAGTCCACCATGAGATCTTCACTCGGTTCCACGAACCGCTCCGGGTCCGAGATGCCTCTAGTTTAACTTGTACAAACATCCACAATGTCCTCGGTCGCGCACTTCCTTTGTTTTGTCCGTTTCGTCATGTTTAAAATGCAAAACTGCTGCGTAAAATTACGCAACACGCGCGCGTAATTTTACGCGCGGATCTTTATATCCAGTCTTGCCTTTTTACGCGTGCAGCAAACTCTGTCTGTTTACAGTAAACCACTGCATGTCACGCATCAGCGTGTTCCGCAGTTCATGGGCTTTAAGAGGAAAACATCACTAAACGTGTGTAATGTAACAGCTTGATTCTACAAGGGGGAGAGTGGGGCGTACTCTTTCAGACATCTGTAGCAGTCATTCACTGTCCGCAGCTCCAGTAACCCACAGCCGTCAGAAGTTTATTATGCCTGAAACTGACAAGAAATGCAGAGAAGTGATGGAACAGATTTCACTTTCCTGCAGCAGATTGGACATGGAGGCTCTAACTTCCTTTGTGGACATAATTTCTTGACTGGATTATATTCTCTGGACCTTTTATGGAACGAATGAGACCAACTTTGTGTGAATATGTTGATGTTTGACAGAACCAGAGCGCTCAATGGTAAGTGAAGTCCAAATCCACATTTCTGACTTCTCTGTAAAAACGGCTTTCCTGTCAACACTGTGGTGATTAGAGGTGTAAATGGTTTACATATTCAGAAAGATGAATGTCGTAGCTTTCATTTGATGTGTAGATTGTTTGTGTGGGTGACGCAGAAATACACATACATTGCTGTAAATTTGTAACGTAAAAGCGCTAAGTGGTATTAAAAATTCAAATTGAAATGATTGGATATTTGTACAATTTGTTCTTTTAATTGCTTAGCCTACTTTACTACAATACGAGATTCACTCTTCACTCTTCATTCATTCACATTTTTCTTTGTCATTTAGAAGTGGAAGATATATCGAAAGGTGAAATAGCTGTTTTGGAGAAATGCAAAAATTGAAATGTCAGACGTCAGAAAGGGAAGGGAATGTGTTATTCCTTTGTTGCCAAACAAGGGTCTAGTGATATTTCTGCCTTTTTGTAGTTAATTTTATGGTCCATTTGCATTTTGTGCAAGACTTGAACTTCAACCTAGACATTTACCAGCACATGTACCGTATTTTTCGGACTATACGTCGCTCCGGAGTTTAAGTCGAATTAGCCAAAAAATGCATAATAAAGAAGAAAAAAACATGCATAAGTTGCACTGGACTATAAGTCGCATGTTTGGGGGAAATGTATTTAATAAAAATCAGGACCAAGAACAAACATTTCATCTTAAAACGGCAATTCATAATAAAAGCAATACAATAGAGAACAGGCGTATGGTATGCTAATGTAACACATTGATGGTAAACTGAATACGTGTCTGATATGTTAACGTAACATACCGTATGAACAGTCATTTAGATAACTATAGCATAAAGAACATGCTAACAGGTTTACCAGACTCTCCATCTCACTCCAAATCACTAAATCCATTGAACTCGTCATCCTCCGTGTCACTTCTGAACAACTCTGCTAACTCCGGAGGTAGACGAAGTGCCACTTCCTCTTCTGCATGACTGACGTCAGACTCTGCATCAGTTTCAATTATTCCGGCCTGAATCCCGCCAGGATGGTCTCTGTTGTCATTTTTGTTCAGTCCTTCTCAGTTGTCTTTATGTTGAAATTTTACATTTTCAGTGGTACAGGGGTAGCAGGTGCTGATTGACACGCATACAGTTCCCTCTTGCGGTTGTCAGTGTGAAAATAACAAACGTGAAATTATGTTCGTTATTATTATAACGAATATAAATATTATGTGTAAAAATTTCACATATAAGTCGATCTGGAGTATTAGTCGCCCCCCTGGCCAAACTATGAAAAAAAGTGCGACTTATAGTCGGGAAAATACGGTAATCTAAATATCGAAATATTTATTTTTGTCACTCCTCTCTATTCAATATTTATTCTATCTATATCTAATTTGTGTTTTGTTTCTGTCTCTGCAGTGGTAAAGGATGGATTTTACTGCAGTCTCTTGGAGGTGGTGGACAGGAATCGCTCGATGACCAGTATCACCAAACTGCTGCTGGAGCTGGAGACCAAAGCTGTGGTCTGTGATCAGTATAATGTCTCTGTGATAAATATAATGACGCACTAAAATATGTAATGAACCATAGATTAACTGTTCTAATGTGTATTTTATATTATTTAGGCTTTGGTGACTCCACTGACAGAGAGGGGCTTTCTATTCATACTCTCAAGTGTTCAGATGGCCACGGCTCACGGTATGACTCTAACATGCACTTCTTTTTTATCACAATATCAAGAACTGTCTGTAAAATATATTAAATATATGAATAAATATAATATATTTAAAATATTAAATATATCGTGCAATGACTAGAAAGTGAGATTTCAGTTGTACTATGTTCTAGATTTGTGCCCCACATAGTCTCAAATTACAGCTGGTTCTTTGCTTAGCCTTTGTTAAGGCTTTTAGCTTGTCACATAGTTTGAAATGGGTCCACTCAAAACTAGAACAAACACTACAGCTCTATCCATGGGTTCAGAGTTAGAAAAATTAGGACCCTTGCCATAGTGATTGACAACAAACAAAATGCTATGTCCGGTTTTTGTAATCAACTGTGCTTAATGTTTTTGCGTCAGAAACCCAACTAACAAACCATTCTGGCTTTCTCTCACACTTTAGCTTTGATTTTTAGATGTTTTTGAAGTAGACTCAATCCAAAAACATAACGTTTTTACTAATATTGATTGAATAAGCAGCATATATTAAATGTAATCAAGCTAAGAAATTCATTCCATTACTAAAATACAAATGGTGTTTCAATAAGTCCTCCTATTGAAATAACAAGAACATATGGAACACACTTATATATTATATAAGAAATACAGAAAATATTAAGTGAATTTAAATTGGACACTCACTATTCACATATTATAGTTTATAATGTTGTTATGTTTCAGAACGAGGGGAGAACTGGAAGAGGAGTCTGCAGGCGCTGTTTGTGTTTCCTGAGACGAGATGCTCCAAATCCAGTGAGAACATTACACTTTCATTTAGTCCTGGTTTAATTCCTGTGTAGTACTGACGAGTCACAATTTAGGATTTTTCGGTCCTAGTTTTTACCAAAATATATTAAAAAGTCAATGTATTCTTGCTTTGGCCCTGGTTTAGTCCTGGTCTAGTTCAGATTTTGTTCAGATTATAGATTATAGATTATAGTCCAGATTACAGATTTTAGTCCCAATTTTAATATTTTAATTAATATTTATGCATATATAATATTTGACTTTCTTAGGCCTGCTTTGATCTTTGCTTTAGTCCTGACCTACAACTGTTATACTTGAAACCTATTTTGTTTATTTTATACTAATTTTCTTTAAACAACGTAATATATTATATATATATTATACGTCAGTAACGTTGATATACGTGATGTTTACCATGACATGCCTATTGTTGAATGATTAGCTGGAACAATTTTTGGCAGTCAGTATTTATTGTGGGTACTTTTTGTTTTCACTTATGGGGATTTTTTTGTAATTTTTTACATAGTGATAAGACTTGAGCCTTGCAGGATTAAATAAACAACTATATATATATATATATATATATATATATATATATATATATATATATATATATATATATATATATATATATATATATATATATATATATATATATATATATATATATATATATATATATATATATATATATATATATATATATATAATCTTCTTCTCACTCTTCGCGGGTGGTCTCAACCCCTCTCTTTGCCATGCTCGGGAGGCCTGGGAGCTTGAGGGTTCTGCGCAGTATCTTTGCTGTTCCTAGTACTGCACCTTTCTGGACTGAGATGTCTGATGTTTTTCCTGGGATCTGTTGTAGTCACTCCTCCAGTTTGGGGGTCACTGCCCCGAGTGCTCCGATGACCACGGGCACCACTGATACCTTCACCTTCCAGGCTTTCTCCAGCTCTTCTTTGAGCCCCTGGTATTTCTCTAGTTTCTCATGTTCCTTTTTCCTGATGTTCCCATCACTTGGTACTGCGATGTCCACCACAACAGCTTTGCTCTGTTGTTTATCCACCACTACAGTGTCCCAATGTCCGGTTGGTTCGCCATCACCATTCTGTCAGTCTGTATCTGGAACTCCCACAGGATCTTGGCTCGATCATTCTCCACTACCTTTGGCCTCTATGGCTCTGGTGCTCAAGGCCTGCTCCTGTCAGCCAGGATGAGTGCCTCTGTACTGTCCTTCAGTCCAGCTTTCTCAAGCCACTGTTAGCATTTCTTGATATCAGCCACTTCAGTTATGCTCCAGTGGTACAGCCCATGCGGAAGCTTGTCCTCCCATGATGGTAGGCAGCACATGATGGTAGGCAGCACATGATGGTAGGCAGCACATGATGGTAGGCAGCACATGATGGTAGGCAGCACATGATGGTAGGAAGTGCAGTGGAAGCCTCTTCCTCTGCACTCCACTGTCTGAGACAATTGCTGAGCACGTCATCTGTTGGGGCCTTGTCCTTGATGTGCTCATGGATCGTGGATGTTTTCATCCTGGATGTGTGTGTGTGGGGGTGGGTGTGTGTGTGTGTGTGTGTATATGTATATATATATATATATATATATATATATATATATATATATATATATATATATATATATATATATATATATATATATATATATATATATATATATATATATATATATATATATATATATATATATATATATATATATATATAATGCTTTTTAGTTATTGTGTTAGTGGAATATTGTAGCTTCAATGTTATCATTTATCATCTATATTTACTTCAGCAATATATCACAAATTTCCTATTTGTGTTTTAGTTTTTGAAAGTCAAATGTCCAAAACCACTTTAGTTTGTATCATGTTTAATTATGGCATAGACTTATCTGTCTTCATGGACAGAAGCATGTGATTAAAAAGCTGTTTTTACTTACCAGTGCTAATCATAAGTACTTTCTGTCCTCCTCATTCACTCTCTAGCTCCTCAGTGTGCCTCCGAACCCTCTCCAGACCTGGTCACTGCTGACTCGGTGATGCCTGGTATGAACCACTTTGTGCCCGCTCTCCACTTTGCCCTAGGAAAATCCCGAACCAACCCACCTCCAGAGCTGTCGACAGGAGTGGAGCAACAGGCCCGGGAATACCTCAGCGGGATCAAGGAAGGAGTGGTAATGAAAACTAAAATCAATCTGTTTTGTGAGCCAGTACTCTTTACCTGTTTGTACCAGACAGAAGGCAATTATTACACATTGCTACACTGCCTGGCCAAAAAAAAGTCACCACCAAAAAAAAGGTCACACACTGTAATATTTTGTTGGACCACCTTTAGCTTTGATTATGGCACGCATGCGCTGTGGCATTGTTTTGATAAGCTTCTGCAATGTCACAAGATTTATTTCCATCCAGTGTTGCATAAACACATGCTCCTTGAACCACTCTTTCACAATTTGAGCCCGATGAATCTTGGCATCTTGGAATCTTGGAATATGCCCGTGCCATCAGGGAAGAAAAAACTGATGAAAACCTGGTCATTCAGTATATTCAAGTAGTCAGCTGAACTGTTGCTGAACCTAGACCTGACCAACCGCAGCAACCCCAACCTCTTTGCTTAGTTAAATCCAGGTGGCAGTTATTTTTTTAGGCCAGGCAGTGTATTTACTGTATCTAAACATGCCAACAGTAGCACAAATATACAGTTATTGTAGACGTTAATATCCATATTGACATTGCATAAAAACGGTACATATTTTACTGCTGTGTAAAGTTTGATTAGATAAAAGGCTTTAGAGTGCCATTTCAGTTATGCTACCTTGAATGTTCAAGGTTTGTGCCCATTGCAGTCCCTAAAATTACAGCTGGTTTAGTCCTTTTTAAACTTGGTTTTCAATGTTTGTTCTAGTTTTCTCTGTTTTCCCTCAGTTCATTAGTTCAGAAAAGATTAAGACCATTGCCAAGGTGATTATCGATGTTTTAATAAACAAAATATTAGTATATCTTTTCAATGGGTAAAAGTCCTCAAAATGTTATTAATGCATACTTTACAGCAAGCTAAATCTCATGACTATTGTGATGTCAACTGAAACCCAGTGTTTATAGTTTCTCCTGTTATTTATCAGTTGCTCCCGTACCCAGTGGGGCAGTATGATGCAGAGCTGGAGCAGACTGGGCGCCAGTACCCGGTGCCCATAATGCACAGACTGAGGCTGGACTCGTGTCTGCAGCCTTACCTCCGTGGACCTGCCCAGTACCTGCTGCTTCTGTCCCGAGTCAGAGCCATGGTCCAACAGCTGTGTGCCTGCCCTCAGAGACCACTGCTCCAGCGCAGAGTGCAGCACTCTCAGGGCGACCAGAAGGTAAAGAGCTGTATTCTTTGCTGTCGGACATGGAGATCAATACAGGGGTTTTGCAGTTTGAGTGTGGAGATTCCTAACTAAGCCAAATTTTGTATGTTTGTCTATATATACACACAAATACATGCTAAAATGTTTTCAAATAAAATTAATCTTACAGTTTTGAAATGTCAACTGTAGGAAAACTTTCCAAATTGTTAATCTGTTATCTTATTTTTTTTTTTTTCAATTCCAAAGTTAGATAGTTGTATCAGATCAATGTGCTCCATTAACTAAAACGGCGAAAGAGTTGTTTTGTTAAGAGACACATTGACACAGATTTATTACAAAAGTATAATCCTTTACTGTAATATCTAGCATTTCTCAAACGCATCTGTCGGTTACTAACCAGGTGCCAGCTTCTCTTAAAGAAAAAAGCCAAAACAGAGAGAGGTACAATGGAGAGCTCAGGGCGAAACCAGGACTCAAATATTCCCCATAAACTGTTTTTGAATGGTCTCTAAATGTGTATTATTGTGGCTCAGATGCAACAGCTCATAGATCTGGTTCTGTCGTGTAAGAGGAACGCTGAGAGGGAGGTACAGAGCGAGATGAAGAGCGGAGCAAGGAAGAGGAAGATGGTGGAGCAGGAGATGGCACAGAGGACCATAAAGCACCTGAAGGCATCGCAAGAGCTACAGCACCTGAATGTGCAAGAAAATACAGGTCAGACTCTAGGCTTACTACTACTACCATTACTACTAGGGCTGCAATATAATGCTGCAGAAAATATGATGGCTGATTGCCTTGAATTAGTGCTGGGTGATTTTACACAAATGTTAAATGTCTATATGTCCACTGTTTGCATGAAGTAGGACAAAACCTGGTTTAAACCAAATAATGGTGAAAGGACCTAAGAGGGACCTAAAGCAGGACTCACCTATGTTCAGACTAGAAGTATACAATTAATTTTAAACATACCTATTAAAACTGAACGATTTGGGAAGAATATCTAATAGCAATTTTTCAGGCATTGCAATTAGATTTGCAATTAATGTTTTAACCATAAGATTCTATTCAAAGTTTAGATTTTAAGCGTGCACAGAAGAATTGAAAAAAATACAGAAATATGAACTCACAAACTAATACAAAAATCACATTTCAAAACATGTTTGTACATATCTAATCTACAAGTGAGCCATATAAAAAAAAAAAAAAAATGTAAATCTTTTTTGTCAACTAGGCAAAAATTTTAAGAGCCAAGACATTTCACCACTCATCCAAGTGGCTTCTTCAGTTCTGGTCAGGTTGCTGATGAGACACTGCCTTATACAGGATTAGCCATTGAAGAAGATATCAAGTAATAAAGCTTCTTGGGTGTACCACCCATTCATATCAAAACACTGAATTCATATATTTGTTTGAATACTGTTTTAATGAAGTCACACTGAAGTCACACATTGAGTTGAACACTATTTTAATGCTTAACCACTGAAATCATATATCTGCTATAGTGGCTTTAAGGCAATATTGTGTTCTGAATAATGGGAGGCAGTTGTGTACTTTGCAGCAATTCCTTTACAGAGATAAGGCAGTCGGAGATGTCTCAGGTCGGAGTTATCTGTGGAAAAACAGACCAGTGCAGTCGGAGATGCCTCGGGTTAGAATTATCTGAAACTTTCATCTACTTACAGAGAGCAGTGAAAGATGCTTGAAGGAGGAACCAACCAAGGCGTGATCTTGCTCAACATATTATTTGCATATTCATATTGTTTCGTATCTCTGGGTTTAGGGAGAGGCAGGCAGTCAGACAGCCTGGCTTAAGCCCTGCATACGTAGACTGTTAGGGATAATGATCTGACTCAGAGCTCTCTATTAGTTAAAATCACAAGAGGTGACTCCCTTTTCGATACAATTCTGATATATTCCTGCCATCATTTTGATAGAACACACCTAACACCATTTTTGTGCACAATTGGACAGGATATTTTGGCATCTAAGGAGGAAATAATGATACTTTAAAAGTTGCAGCCTTGCGATTTGCTAATTGTGTCCATTCAAATTGCCATTTTGATTAAATTTTGATAAATCCTGCAGCCCTAGTGCCTGAGTTCCACAACTTGAGAAGCATTCGTCTTCTGGAACAATTGAAACATTATTTTTCAATTTTTTTTTCATTTTGTTTCTGCAGAAGTTGCCTCCTCCTCTCCCGGCTCCCTCACCTCTCTGATTGGTTCGGTTGGTTTGAAGGACACAGATTTAAGGGATGAGGGATCTGAACTGGCCGCAAAACTCCTCTCTCTTCTCACAAGTACAATCTGCTGTCTTTAACCTTGGCTTTTCTCCCTTTTCCAACAAAAAATTGACTTTTTTCTACTGTTACACTTTTACCAAGGTCTGAACCAAACCGCAACCAATCAAAACACTTCTGACCCACGGGAGGCGGGACCAAAGGAATCGTCACCATTTGATAGGCTGGCTCTCAAACTGGGGCTGCCCACGAACTGTGATATTGACCTGCGCAAACATGACGACTTTGAGGTAAAAAAAATTTGACAATATTTGGTAAAATTTTGTGCTTATTAAAATTTTTGAGAAAGGAGCCTTGCAATTCCATTGTTTATACAGATATTATTGCATATAGTTGTAACTTAAACATTTTACTCGTATATTGTTGAGTAGGCTACAGAGTGATGGAGATTTAAGACTGTTGCTATAGCAGTTAACAATTAAAAGTCCTCAAAAATCCTTATTAAAGCTCATTAACTGTTAGATTTCTATGCATCTTACAGATTTATGGTTAGATGTCTTCTCTATGCTTTTTTTGGTTTGATATCACCTGTTATGTTTTAATTATATGAAGGAAAATAGGCAGCATCCATGAGGTTTAAATAGTCCTGGGTGTTGTCATGATAACAAAGAAGGCCAGTGCAGAGCTAACGCTATTATGACAAGCTTACCAAGAAAAACTGATAAAAGTGAAGCAAGTATGTAACATAAAAATAAAACTTTGCCAATCATAGCTACAAGGAAATGTAGGTGGCCTTGGTGGGGCGATGAGAATTGCAAATTATCCCAGACCTACAAAACTCCTCTCCAAAACATCAAGCTATGTAGTGGAGGGCGTTGGTCTCATTGGCATTGGCCCTGTTTCAAGAAGCAGGTTTGTCCCAAACTCTGACTTTGTGAAACTGAAAACTCTGAGTTGACCTCTTTTCAGGATTAACACAGATGATCAACCTAAACTCTCAGTCGGTAAGTCAGCCTGTGAATCTGGTACAGAACAGGTTTTATTACTGTAACTTTGGCTTTTTCCAAATTCATCAAATTGACTACAAAGCTCCTAGCTCCTTAAGCCAAAACCGGATGTGTATCAACATCTGCTATGATAAGGACTGTCCAAATAGTCTGCTGAGTTTGGAAGGAGTTAGGAAAAGGAGTCTATATGCTTACTTTCATAGCTCCTTTAGTATAAGAACCTCAAGAGCTTCCTAACCAGCGGTAAGGAGCTATGAGACATCCCACAATACAGTGCACTTTTCTCATAGGTTTCCGAACACGGCTGATCTCTGCGTGGAGAGTTTGTAATGCAGGAAAAAATTTATTGGCTCATTAATACATCTGTCTGGACAAACCCAACTTTATATCAGGGTGAAAATGAAAGCTTTTAGGGTCATCACAGCTTTGCATACTTTATTTTTAGACTACATAATGATGTAAGGGAAGATCTGTGCACATTGTTTATGTTTATAGAAACGAAACTTAAAGCCACATGGCTAATTTAGATATACTCTGCTTATGGAGCCCTGTGCACTGCTCCACTGCAGATGGACTATAGAACAGGATTTGGTGGAATATTTGCTGTGACAGAGCAGAGACTGCAGTCACAGATCGTAAGTCTTGGAGTTTATTGCAAAGCTTTTTTTTTCCAACAGCAGCAGCATTTCTCAGGCAAACAGTCAGGTCATTTAAATACACTGTCATGTTGAAATTTTCATTAAAATCAGAGCAGTAGAGGAGACTGAGGAGTACTTTGTAGTCAATTTTGTGGGTGTTGTTGTTTTTTATTAAACAGCTGTAGGGTCATGTGTCTTCTCTGTTATTCCTGCCGCTGGTTTGGATGCTGGGATTCACCAAATGCAGCTGAAGCTCCTTCTGCTATTTGCCTAGGACTCTTATCGCTGACCTGGTGATGTATATTCAAAGTTAAAGGAGTTATGGGCTAGGAGCTATGATCTGAACAATTCGGAACAAGCCCCCGAATTTATTCAGTCGGACCTCTGTCATCAGGAGCAGACTCTGTCCAATCAGTCACTGCTCCTTAAGGAGCGCTCTGATTGGCCAGTTACAGATGGACCAGGTGCACTTAATTAGGCTTAACAAGTGTTTAATGATTTCACTAGGATTAATTTATACCTTACACTTTTACTCAAATGACCTTATGCAAAGTTTGCTGGGAAGTGCAAATCATTAGATTCATGGAACATACTTTGTTCAATTTAATGCACACTTCATGCACACTTTTAAATTTTAAATGATGTATGGTACATTTAAAAACTTGAGCTATACGGCTCATCAAGAACAATAGCAGGGTCGTTAAGGGCTGAATAGGGTAGTTTTAGCTGAAACTGGAGACAAAAGATGTTTACAGTTCCAGTGCAGTTAGCCCCTCTATTCAGATAGACATAAGGCAGTGGCCACCAGCAATCTGACCATTACTAAAGAAGCGGCTTGGAGACAGCGAAACGTCTTCACTTTTACAATGTTTTGTCCAGTTGACAGATTTAAACTTTGTCTTTTGCTATGGATCAGACCTGAACGACTGAGGGTTTACAGAGACATAATGGTAATAGTAACTACAACTAGCATGGTAACGCACACTTTGATTATTGGACAATAAAATGGTTTCTAATTAGATGCAGACAATAAACAGTGAACTTATTTTGACCTCTGGTTATACAATATATCTGTACTGGGACAAAACTAATTTTGCTCATATACATGGAAAGAAATCAGGAAACCAGGACGTCCCATTGAGATTTGTTCAGAACTCCCTTGAAAATGATCAACAACTCATTCCATAGACGAAATGTTTCATATAAAACCAACAATATTAAATGATGGGGCACAATTAGAAACAGTGACATTTGTCTGTTCTGTGTTGTTGAAGGGGGGCAGTGTGAGCAGTCAGGAGGGGTTTAGTCCAGTCAGCTCTTTCAGCGGAGACCCCAGAACTGCCCACAGAGACCAGGACAACTACCGAGACCAGGACTGGGGTCTAGAACAGAACCCGAGGAGAGCCAGGACAGCGCCACCTGCTGTCTGTGAAAAGGAGGACCCCCTACAGCCAGAGATACCCTGGATCCTCATCCCCATCACAGGTCTGGATGCACTGGGGTAGTTTTACAAGATTTGAGATGAGGCTCTGCCATTTGACAAAAATGATAATCACAATATTTGATTGTTGTTGCCATATTAAAAAGAAAATACTAACTGCTTTAAATATTAATTATCTGACCATAAACAAGACAGACTTTTAATCAGTGCCTTTCACCCAAAATATAGTTCTTCCAATGTCTGAACTTACCAAACCACATGCTTTTACTAACAAATGACTAACTGTGGGCCTCACAGTTTTTTAAATGGACCCAAGCTGATAATTGGTGACTAGAAATGACTCCATCTTAATTCAATTGTAATAATCACCTCAAGTTAGGGCCGTGCAATTAATCAAATTTTAAGTTAATTTAGGTTCTCAGTTGAATTGCATTGTCTATTTAGTTTATTCTTGCTTGTTTAAGTCCATTTTATAGTCCCTTTTCTTGTTATGTTTTGGTCCTACTTTAAACCCACTTTTGATGTAAACTTTCTTTGGTCTTTGGTTTTAGGTTTAGTTCTTGGTCTAATCCAAGTTTAGTGGCAGGTTTGGTCACAGTTAAGTCCTAGTTCTGATTTTATATGTGTGGTAAGTGTGAATGAACTTGGTTTATTTATTTTTCAATCTTGGTTCAGCCTTGAATTAGTCCTAGTTCAGTGTTTATTTCAGTGCTGGTTTACTCCTGTTTTTTTTAACTTTATTTTACTTAACTTTATTTACTTACCTTGACTTTGACACTGAGTTTTTTCTTTAGGCCTTCCCCTGAAGCACTGCACCCGCAAAGACACAGATCTCCCTCGGGACCCACGTGTCCATCAACTAGTCCCTACGGCGCTCCCCATGGAGATGATCACCACAGCGACCACCACCTGCAGCCCCGCCCCTTTTGTGCCCTCTGCCCCCTCCTCTCCAGACCCCAGCCCACCCGCCTCTCCGTCCCTGTGCCCCTCTCCCGATCCCAGCCTGCCTCCGTCACGCTGCCCCTCCCCTGAACTAGAACAACAAACCTCCTCCCCAAATCCAAGTCCAAGGTCCTCCCCTGGTCCTGTTCTAGAGCCATGTTCTGCCCCAGAGCATGAGGTGATGTTCAATGACCCCCGGGAGAGTGAGGAACTCTTAGTCTCTGGGGACACAGCAGCAGGTAACTACCGTCTGCTCACACTTGAAACATAATACGGATAATGACACACCTTTAATTAGGGAGCAGACCTCATGGAGCCAAAACAAACACAGGGAAAGTTTGAAAATAACACAAATCTAAAAAAAACTTACAAATGAGGCTACTCAATTAAAAAGCATTAATGAAGTCTTAACTGAAATCACAATTATTTGAAACGGTTATTCACATAAACCAACAGTTGTGAAGGAAGACTAGACTTACCAGTTTATGTGACTGAAGAATTGCTAAAGCTTTCAGATTTGAATTTTGATTACTTTTTTTCCTTTGTAGTTGACTGGTGCAGTAATAAATCATATCATAATAATTATGATTAATATGATCATTTATACTGTTTTAAAATATTTACAATTCAAATCTGTTCAGATATTTCTTTTTCTTTTATAATGTTATGCCAACTCAAGGCATCTAAGTTCTGAACAAGAGTATAGGGACATAAGAGACAGTGTATTTAATGTAAGGCAAAATGTTTGCTCAAAATGGTTACCTACAATCCTTTTGTTGCAGTCAATCTTAACATTGCCTTACATTGTATGCTGTGTCTGTATTGTCCTTTTTGTGTGTTCTGCAGATGTCAACACTTTGCCCAAGATAAATTTCCCTATGAGGCAATAAACTATATATGATTGAACTCTGTATTTGGCATTGAAAAAAGTGCCTTCTCATCTAGCAGAGGCACCATTGTAGATCTTAAAGGTGCAATTTAACTTTTCTGGTGGTGTTCATTACCAGCTCATCTTGATGACAATATTATTGCCTGGAATGTTCCACAGTATTACATGAATTTGATCTGTTACTATTGAGACAAGCAGCTGACAACACGAGACCAAGTTACAGATTAGGTTTGTGGAGAGGCAGACTCGTTCACTGAGTAAGACGATGTATTTTTATGGGTATTTGTTCAACATTTAATCCCATACTGTGGAAATTCAAGGCACCACAATAACACCTACACAAGGCAGGTGGCAAAACCACCTAGAAAAGTAACATAGTACATAGTATTTGAATTTCTGGACATGTATATTGGATTCTCAAACTTTTTGAACTTTACTTGTTTGTTCTTCTTTAACAGAACCACCTCCAGAAACCCCAATCGCCCTCTCCCCAGTTGCCTGCACCTCTACAGATCAGCTCAGCCCGAGACCTCCCACGCCCACAAAAACAATAGATTTAAAAGAAGAGAAAATGCGCGACGCTGAAACTCTGTATCGTATATCTCCCCTTCTTCCACTTCAGGACATTGACTCCATTGTAAACCGCCATCAGGACTCCTTTAGCTTTGATGTACAGAGCATTTTACAAAACCAACACGTCACCTACACTTTCCCCCAATCTCCTCACTCTACATCTCAACCTCAACACACAGCTAGCACTGCGTCCATCGCGCGATTTTCACAATACGTTTCCTTTTACCATCCATGTCCGCCTGTCCAACGCTACGTCAGCTCACTACAAAGACAAATCACTGGTGTTTTAAATGATTATGAAAACAATTGGACCCCTAACATACCTGATACCACTACAGCAACTATTGCTACTACAGATGCTACTTCTACCCCAGACCTAGCTAGCAGGATTAGTGAGTTTGTGGCTAGCATAAGAGCAGCTAACAATGATGACAATGAGGGAGATGTACTTCCTCAATCTAGGAATTGGCAAACTGACTCTGAACAGGAAGTTGCTACCTCTTCAATGGACTGTGACAAAGACTTTATTGAAAAAACTATACAAAAAAATGATGTTCGTTGTAGTGATATTGAAACTGACCTTGATATAAGCAATAATGGAAGGAGACAAGTCCAGTTTGGAAGTAACCATATTGAAATTTGCATAAGGAATGAACCAGTGGCCCACAGCAGTCACAGCAGAAGAGACATTGAGGATGTTGAGGATTTGACTCCTGAATCGCCACCAGGGAATTCAGACCAAAATGCATTGAATTCTCTGATAAACCAGTTACAACCTGAGGTTTTCACGACTTTGGTGGAAATCATCAAGGATATAAAGAGGAACGCACAGCACTACTACATCCACTGCCCCGAAGAGGATGACTACACCATTCAGCAGATCAGGGTAAGATACTAGATATACAATATCATCAATCTCTGGCAAATTGCCAAATAAATCACAATAAAATTACAATGATCTCAGCTTTCTGTATTGATATGGGTGTTTTCACCAACTATTTCGATACTTAGGTGAAATAGGCTTGAAACTCAAAACCAATATCGGTACCACAATCTTATGTTTTGGACAGTGTAACTTTTCATGCATGAAGGTGCTGTTTATTTCTGGGTACATAGTTGAATTTGCACATGGTCCTAATAATTTTGAGTGCTTTTACCGGCGCCGTGTCATGTCCCCCTCTTTAAGATTTTCTGCCGACTCCAGCCCTTGTTCATTATGAATTAGCTACATTTATGTCATGCAGTTCATTTGTTCTATTATACCCCTACTGACCACCAAAGACCATTGCTGAAAGCCCTCTGGCTGTCATCCTGGATTCTTAGTAACAACCAAATTACAAATGTAACTACGATTCTAAGTTATGGCTGTTCAAATTGCTGTAATTTTCCTCTATATTCAAGTCTTTTTAGTCATATTTTACAGGAGTTTTAGTCCTGGTGTCACTTCTGTGCTATAGGCTCAGTTGTCGCAGCAGTCCTACATTGAGCAGAGTCCAGTTGTGTTTTTGAATCAAGAGGAAAGCTCCAACAGGAAACTGCTGGTGATCATCAAAAACCAGGACATTGCAGCCCACATCCACCAGGTACAGCAAATCCAGTGATTGTAATGCCACTTTTTTGACTGCAATAATTCTTTTACTAATCAATACATCTATGGATTCTTTTTTGAGGAATTGATTAGTCATTAGATCACAAAAAGGAATGAGATTTTGACTAAAGCTGATGGGCAAATAGGGTCATTACATTAACATGATACACATAACATGCCATTAGAATTAGATTTTTCATCAAAAATATGCATGTTTGTAACAATTATTGATTATTTACAATCTACACCATACTATTAAAATACTGGATCAATAAGCAGTATAAATTACACCAGTGATATTGATAAATCCTTAAAGTAACTGAATGAAGGATTTTGATTGCAGGTTAAGGCACTGGCAACCCAGGTTCAGTTGTGATTGTGCTACTGTTTTTTTTTATTTTACTTTACTGTCCGCTTCAGCATATTCTTAAAATATAAATCTAAATGACTATGATAAAGAACAAATGACTAGTCCTCTCACAGTGGGGAAATAACCTCTGATATTGGTGGTGTTTTGCTTTAATCAGATGTTCTTTTGTCTTTGCGCTGCTCAGATCCCGGAGCTGCTGTCCCTGAAGAAGAGTCCCTCAGTGCAGTTTTTGGGCGTGGACAAAGCTGACGACCTGAGGAACCACAGCTGCCACGAGCTGTTTGCCTCTGGGGGGCAGGTGCTGTCTGATGAGATGGTGCTCAACCCGGACTTTGTTTCACACGGTACAGATAATATTAATATAATATAGTTAATATGTTGGATTTTAAATGGAACAAAATGTATCAAACTAACACTGGCATCTGCACCTAGTAGTCACTGAGTGACTCTTTATGCATAGAATAAATAGCGTCTCATATGCCTGTTTGAAAAAATCAGCATTCACCATCTTAGATTCTTGTATACTTGAAAGAAATTACCGGCCATGTAACTTGTTTGATGTCAGTGTTACTAACAAATCTAATCCCCAGGCTTCAAATTGATCCTGGTCAAAATCAAATAAGCCCTTAAGAGTCGGGCCTGTTTGATATTCAAAACATCAAGACAAGGAAGGGACTGGGAAGTAGACATATGAATGTACGTGAAATCACATCTAAATTAGATTACATTAAAGTCTGGGCAAATCAGACAGATCCAGATATATTTGTATCTTATGAAACCTAGCTATCATACAAACGGAGTGATAAGGAAATCAAAGTTTTTCATTGTGATAGGCAATCTAAAGGAGGTGATGTTGCCATTTAGGTTAAAGATCACCTGTTTCTGGATCTTCTATTCTCTTACTCAAAGCCTAAATGTTTTGAATATCTGTCTGTCTGTTACCTATGTACAGTTGAAACCATACTTTTACATACACTATATAAAAAAAATCCAAAAAAATCCATCTCTCATTATTCTGGCACACAAAGTCAGAAGTTTACATACAGTAAGATTACTAGGCATTTAAACAATTTGGGAAAACCCAGATGATGATGATGTCATGTCTTTGAAAACTTCTGATAGGGTTATTGACAATATTTGAGTCAATTGGAGACACATTTGTGGATATATTTGAAGGCACACTTGAAACACACTTCTTCTTCGTGTAACATCATGGGAAAGTCAAAAGAAATCAGCCAAGATCAGGAAGAGAATTGTGGACATGCACAAATCTGGTTCTTCCTTGGGTGTAATTCCCAGATGCTGGGAATTGTATGCAAACAATTGTATGCAAGTTCAAACAATTGTATGCAAGTATAAAGACCATGGGAATGTCCAGCCATCATCCTGCTCAGGAAGGAGATGGGTTCTGTGTCGCAGAGATGAATGGGCTAGAACAAAAGTAAAAGACCTTGTGAAGATGCTGACTGAAGCTGGTAGGAGTGTCTCATTATCCACAGTGAAACAAGTGCTGTACTGACATGGGCTGAAAAGTAACTTTTTATATAGTTTCTTCAAAAGAAACATAAAAAAACAGATTTGCAAATGCACACAGGGACACGTTCTGGCTTAATGTCCTCAGGTATGACAAAACTAAAACTGAACCATTTGGACATAATGAGCATTGTTACGCTTGGAGGAAATAGGGGAAACATGCAAGCCTGAGAACACCATTCTAAACTGAAATACAGGGGTAGCAGCATCATGTTGTGCACTTGTTTTACTGCAGGAGGGACTGTTGCACTTCACACAATAGATCGCATCATGAGGAAAGAACATTATGCGGAAATACTGAAACAACATGTCAAGACATCCAGGAAATTAAAACTTGAGTGCAAATGGGTCTTCCAAATGGACAGTCACCCAAAGCATACTGCCAAAAAGTGTTACAAAGTGGCTTAAGGAAGTGGCCATCACAAAGCCCTGATCTCCTATTGAAAAGGCATGAACAAGCAAGGTGTCCTACAAACTTTGCTCAGTCACACCAGTTTTGTCAGGAGGAATGGGTGAAAATTCCTGCCAGCTATTGTGTGAATCTTGTGGAAGGATATCCAAAAAGTTTGACCCAAGTCATACAGTTTAAAGTCAACTAAATACTACCAAGGTACCAAATACTAATGAAATGTATGTAAACTTCAGTCTTTGAAGAAGGTAATGAAAAATTGTTTTTAAAAATCCTCTCATTATTCTGGCATTTAGCAAATAGAAATAATTTTGGTAATCCTAATTGACCTAAAACAGGAACAATTTAGTCTGACTTCATGTCAGAGGAAAAAAGAGCGCATGAGTCTTTTTATATAGTTTATGTAAGCTTCTGGGTTTAACTGTAGATGATTATGATTTTTAAAAATGGTTATTGCTGGTATTTACCTTCAGCACCCAAAAATGCTCTTAGTGATCTATTCATCATGCTTTCTAAACTGGAAAATTACGAGGTCCTAATAATGGGTGATATACATTTTTGAAAAACTTTGAAAGACCTATGCAACGGCCTGAATCTCACACAACTCATTTATATTCCGACCAGACCTGACCCTAGAAAATTAAATAAAGGCACGCTCATTGATATAATCTTAGCAAACAAACCCCATAATTGTAAGGCAAATGTGTCTTCCCGCTGGATTTTAGTGACCACTTTGTCCAATTGGGTATTTTGATGTAACTGGTACAGTGAGGCAAATAAGTATTTGAACACCCTATGATTTGATAAGTTTTCCCACTTAGAAACCATGGAGGGGTCTGAAATTTTCATCTTAGGTGCATGTCCACTGTGAGAGACATAATCTAAAAAAAAAATCTGGAAATCACATTGTATGATTTTTAAAAAAATAATTTATTTGTATGTCACTGCTGCAAATAAGTATTTGAACACCTGTCTATCAGCTAGAATTCTGCCCCTCAAAGACCTGTTAGTCCACCTTTAAAAAGTTCACCTCCACTCCACTTATTATCCTAAATTAGAAGCACCTGTTTGAGGTCATTAGCTGCATAAAGACACCTGTCCACCCCATAGAATCAGGAAGACTCCAACTACTAACATGGCCAAGACCTAAGAACTGTCAATATGCACAAGAGACAAAATTGTAAAAATTGCAAACTCCGAGATTCTCAGCGACAGCCCAGAAACCTGATTGATCTAGAGAAGATCTGTGCGGAGGAGTGGGCCAAAATCCCTCCTGCAGTGTATGCAAACCTGGTGAAAAACTACAGCAAACGTTTGGCCTCTGTAATTGCAAAGAAAGGCTACTGTACCAGATATTAACACTGATTTGGTGTGGTGTTCAAATACTTATTTGCAGCAGTAACCTACAAATAAATTATTTAAAAAAATCATACAATGTGATTTCCAGATTTTTTTTTAGATTATGTCTCTCACAGTGGACATGCATCTAAGATGAAAATTTGAGACCCCTCCATTATTTCTAAGTGGGAGAACTTGCAAAATCACAGGGTGTTCAAATACTTATTTGCCTCACTGTATTTGATGTACAAATGTTAAAAAGACGCATCTGTGAGAAGACCATGTAAACATCTCAAGGAGCAGGCCTTTATCTCTGACCTGTATTGCAATGATATGAGCGTTTTTACTTCTATTACTAGCTGCCCCATTTTTAATTCAATACTTATTATGTATTTTTTGATTTATCAATTCAAATGGCACTTACCAGAATTATGGAAAACAGCACATGTTTTGCTTTTAAATAAAGGTTTGACAACTAAAAATGTAAATAATTTCCAGCCAATCTCTAAATTACCATGTTGCAAGTTAGTTGCAAGTGCACTTACAATTTATTTAAATAAATGCTGCATTTTGACGTTTTATTTCAGGTTTCAGAAAGTGCATAATACTGTTACTGCAACCACAAAAGTTTTAAATGACATTTTCCCTGCACTTGATGACAAACAAGACTGTGCAGCACTTTTTATTGATTTTAATTAAAATGTTTGATTCAGTAGATCATAAAATCCTCTTGAACCACCTGAACGTATTGGATTTGACAGTGCTACATGTAATTGGTTCCAGAATCATCTTTCAAACAGAACCCAGGCAGTAGTAGCCAATGGGTTTAAATATTTTATTTATTTTTTATTTGCAAGTGCTCCCTCTGCTGATTAGGGCATTTTGGATTTCATTAAAATCTTGCTGCAGTTTTAAAATCTCAAACAAATCTCAACCATTTTTTTTCTTGCATTCAATTGTCTTAGAGGTTTTACTGTGTCTTACAAAGTTAAACTCAAATCTTATTCTTTTGTATTACAGAGAAACTGTCCGCCCTGCTGTCTGTCTTGGAGAAGCACAGTTCTCCAGAAAACCTGTGGAGATGGAAGGTTCACGGCAAAACGCACAAGAAACTCAAAGAACAATCTAGGTACTGACTGAGGAGGAATCTGATGCATCTACAGCAGTGGTCTTCTCATACTTAATGCATTTAATAATCTTCATGTGGGGTATGTGGCATCCCTGAATGTTCCATTTGCAAAGGAGCACTTTGGTCATGTGTCACAGGTTTGACTGTGTTTATAAGCTTACTCAATCATACCTTTCCATCATCTGTTTTTGCCAAAATCTGGTGCATGAACAAAACTTTTGCATGAAAGACTGCAACGGTAAATTCATATAAATGTAGTTCATTTTAAGGATGCACCCATCCAGCTTTTTTCTATTCTGATACCAATGTCCATACTTTGGCTTTAACTATCTACCGATACCCTATATCAGGGGTGTCCAAACTTTTTTCATGAAGGGCCGCATATAAAATCGCAGACAAAGCCGAGGGCCGACTGAGGGCCATAGACTGGTCGCCAATACAGTGAATACTTCAAATGTGTGTTATTATTACAAGTTAGACTGAACCGCTAGACCTTTATTCATGCTTACATCCTCAATGGGACACATTAAATATTTGATAAGGGCTTGTTAAAGCAGATTTTCAGAAATATACAGTAAAAAGTATTGTTTAAAGAAATACAGGCTAATTCACCTGGAAGCTTGAGGGCCAAGAAAAATTGGTCTGAGGGCCGCATTTGGCCCCCGGGCCGCAGTTTGGACATGCCTGCCCTATATTAACTAATACTAGGGCAGAGACTGAAAATATTATTTATTTACTTTAAACACAAACAGCGTACATGGTAAAAAAAAAAAAAAAAAAAGATCCAAATGTGTTCTGCAACTGTTATTTATTATTTAAATTAAGTACACAACAGCTTTGTAAAAAATACATGTTAAATATTATAAGACGTTTTGGGTCAATATTGGCCAGTACACTGTCTTATTACTCCAATTTGTAAACCAAAATGGAATATATGCGGTACTGACATCCAATTCACCAAAAATTTCAATATCAGTGCCAGTATCCAATACCAGTACTCTATCCATGCATCCCTAGCTATTTTGTACCTGTTTTGGGGCTGTACTCTAAATATAACACCTTTCTGATCTTTTCTGGAGAATAATTTAATCAAGTGACTTCTGACATCATATCCATCCAAGTGAGGTGTGTTACCTACAACACAACCTAAATAAACATTGCCACCCACGCTCTGTCTCCCCTACAGGTTCCGCCGGGATGCTGCAAGCCTTTTGGAGGTGCTGATGTCATTCCAGAAGCATCAGATCGTGGAGTTTCTGCCGTTTCATGAATGTGACATGTCCCATGGCCCTGAACTGTTGGACTGTGCTGTGGAGCTGCAGAGAATGTACACCAGCTTTAGACACACACTACTGCTTACAGGTGAGGAAAACAACTAACACTCATCACAATTAAATCATATTTTCACATTGAAAAGTTTCAGCAGACAGCAGCAATAATATCCTAACTTGCCAGCAAAATGGATTCTTGCAAAATTTGTGAGTTCAGACTCCACGAGAATCCATCTTTGCATGCCCCTGCTGGTGGGCGGAGGACTGGACCAGTCACAGAGCAGGATGGTGATTTGGGCGAGGTGAAGGACCCAGTGAACCAAAACAAGCTTGGTGATGCCAACTGATGTTCTTTGGCCTATTTTAGCAGAAACTCACGATTTTGTCATTGGAAAAATGTCAACTGGATTTAACAGCTGCATTTTTCAGCTTGTTCTGCTGTTGTGATGCTTTGACCAATCAGCTTGGAGAATTTGTATTTTGTATTTACTCCACAGACAACTTCTGAAATATTTTCAAGTTTGGAGTATTCGTATCCTGTTAGGTCCCGATTGCTTTCAGTGAGGGCCATCCCAGATTAAAAATATGTAAATAAAATAAATTGTAAATCAAATGTTTATCCAAATATTTATCCAAAATTCAGTGCCATTTCAATCCTGTGCCTTTGGTCTAATCATTGAGGAGAGGAGAATGGAAACCCACACCGTTTATAAACTCAACATCCAAGGAACATGCCTGGTGCTGTGTCCGTGTGGGACAAGGTCCATGAATTGTACTTCACTTGTCTTTCATTCAGAAAACTGTCTGGTGAACAGTTCTGGTGGAGGAGTCATCGTGTGTCGGATCGACGAGTTCCTTCAAGATTTCAGGAAGCTGGTTGGTTATCATGACGATGATATCCAGGAGCCAATCAGAGATGAGTCTCAGTCTACTGAAGGTACAAGCCACTTCACTCTGTAATTCAATTTAGACTGGTTAAAGGAGCACTACCTAATTTTTCTGGTGAAGGTTCCACCATCCACTTGTCTTCGTGGAGATATTATTGCTTTACCTGGAAATTTCCACAGTATGGCATTAAACAAACAAGAAGACAACCAGTTTTTAGACTTTCTTCGACCCAGTGATTGTCATTCTTTTTCTTTTTTTTTTTTTTTTTGGACAGTAAACAGCATTACATTGAAATCATTAGTCCTGGTTTAGTTCTTGTTTAGTCAATATTATTGTTATTTAGGTCTAAAAATATAATGCTCCAGTTTGTATAAATAAAAACATTTTAAATTTTCCTAAATGCTTTTCTCTGTTTGTGCTTAGACCCATCTCAGTCTGGCCCTGTCCCGTCTGAAGATCTGGTTTCTGGGTATGGTCTGGGTTCCATCCCTCTGCACTCGGAGCAGGACTTCGAAGTTCTGCACCGTGCCATCTCACAGCTCCGAGCCGAGAGACAGCAGCAGCTCAGAAACAACCAGAGTGATACCACTAGCGAAGGACAGGGGGCAGTGTCTACTACTGATGAATCTGCAACTGATCTGACAGCATCTGTGACCACCACAGAGCAGAAGCCCGGTACAACACCAACAGGTACATCCCCATTACTACAGGAATAATTCAGTTCACAATACATTTTAAACTTGTCCAGGGGCATTAAAGGTGCACTATGCATTAGGGCTGTCAAAAGTATTGTAAATTAATGTCAAAACTAGATACTCATTTCAGCAAGTATCGACACTAAATAAAGTCACATCAACAGGAGGAAATGAACCATTCCTGAATAGCTTTAGAATGATCTTAAGCTGATCTTAAGACTAATAGTAATTTCTTTTATATAGTAATATAAAAGAAAGTACTATAATTTCATTCTAATTCGTAAATAAAGAGTGTTTTTATTATCATCGTTGAATCTGTATAGAGTATTGAGTCTATTCCTTTGTATAAAAAATTGAGTTTGAAATTTTAACATTGTGACACTACTTGTGTCTATCCTACATTTATTTAACTCCATGTTTGTTTATTGCTAAAAAACTGAGATGGATAAGCTAAATGCCATACTGTGGAATATTCGCAGCTGTGAATATCAGTGAATATATCTATGGCTTTCAGGGCACTGTTGCCATAGCAATTATTTTGCACAGAGGTTCTCAGTACTCAATTACATTTACTTACGTTTTTTAGGACATTTTACTTTTCAGAGTGGTTTTCTGATGCGTTTACTTTTCCTTGACTAAAAGTAAAAGCCTTGTTTTCGGATGATTGGAAGTAAGGATATCATGCCAGCCCAAAGCAACAATTGAAGACATACATAAACACAACATTATCAACTTTATTCAGCCAACTTCAGCTCTGCCAATATGAACATTCCTCATTTTAAGCCCTTTTGCCTGCTCAGGTAAGAGAAAAGGTCACAGTTATTTCATGTCAACAGTCAGACAGATTGAATAGTTCTGAGCATGAAGGCAACAGGCACCCAGGTATGATCCATAGTAAAAGTACACTATAACACAGGGCTCAAGTGGTTCCTACAAACACAGAGAGAAAAGTGAAAGAGAAACAACACGTGGAGAAATCCATCTCTGCTTGTGGATATCTAAAATGGGCCCTCAATAGACTTAAGAGAGCTAAAAAAAAAACAGGATAACAGCTGGTGTGTCTGAAAAGCTTCAGGGAATTTTCAGACAGTATGAAATTCCGGCCTGTTTCAAACATACAACCACTTTAAAACTGAAACTGGTTCACCCAAAGGATAAAACCCCAAGTCATAAACAAAGCAATGTGGTCTACTCCATTCAGTGTAGTGAAGAGTAGACTGCAGTGAGCGTTACACTGGAGAAATTAAACAGCCACTCCACAAGAGAATGTACCAACATCATCACGAGAGCTCCTCCAGGACCCCAATTTTCTGTGAATCTCCATCTCAAAGCCACTAACCACTCCTTTGAAGATTGTGAGGTACAGATCTTAGCCAAGGAAAAAGATGGTTTGAGAGGGGGGTAAAACAAGCAATTTTTGTTAGGAAAGATAATCCATCTTTGAACAGGAATGGGGGCCTTAGACATTATCTATCTCCTATTTATAACTCCTCAGACCCAAATCAAAACAAAGAAAACAATAGGGCTAGCCAGGATGCTAATACAGTTGTCCCTCACTATAACTCAGTTCACCTTTCGCGTCCTCGCTATTTCACAGATTTTTTTTGTGCAATCTTGCATGCTTTTTTTTTTTTTTTAACAGCCTATGAACGAGCATTGTGTTCTGCGTCCTGGTTGGCTAAGGGACGGTAGACCATTGTCAATCAATCTCAGGAGGGGTCTCCTATACAGTACAGAATGTATTCAGCTTGCCAAATTTACATAAATGTTCGATTGCAAGCAGTGTGACTCTGAAGTGCTGTATATTTGCAAGTTTTCTCCCTGACAAAACCCACAATGTCGATGAAACATTCTGCACCAACAGTATTTCTAAAAGCTATCATTTTTATTTACAGTAAAGGAAAACGTTTATATTTTTATTTCTCAAACAAATGTTTGGGCCTGAAAACGGGTCTTGACCTTCAGATAGATATAAGGCAGTGTCCACCAGTAATCTGACAAGGACTGAAGAAGCAGCTTGGATGAACAGTGAAACATCTTCATTCCTACAATTTTTTTGTCCAGTTGACAGATTTGAATTTTTCTTTTACTATGCAACAGACCGATGTACTTGTCCAGATAGTTATGTAATGTCAGCTCAAATTCAGATGACAGTGATCAAATGGATGAAAATCTCTTGTGTAAAAGTAAAGGAACTACAGTAAGGGCAGACGTTAGCTGTTTGTTGTGCCACAGCTGACTTGGAAATACCTCCTGTATGGAGGGCAGGACTACAAGAATTAGTGACCTGATTTTCCATCTTGAGGAATATTATGAAAGCCTGATATGAGGATGAGACAGAGATGTAATCTATAAAGAAAAGTTAAGAATCACGGCTGACTTGTATCACTGGAAGAATCATACATGTCTGCCAAAAGGGAAGCAAGGAAGCACTTCACCTGCCCACATGAGAGGTACAGTACACAGTCATCGGGCCCTGACACAAGGTATGGAACATGGATGATTGTTCTATCCACATTTGACCTCCAGTTTTCCTCATCACCAGTGGGCATATAAACCTAGAGTGGCATCAGTGTGGATCCTGGGGCCCTATACATGTACACTGTGCTGAGTGGAGGGTTACTGACCCTGTAGCCAGCCCTAGTGGATGACCGTACAAAATACCATGGTAACATCTACCAGGCAGCTGCACCTGAAACGCATTATCTTACTACTGAAATGACCTTTACGGACTTGGGAAAGAACTTAAGTTTCCCCTGTTTCTTCATATTATTAAAGAAGAAGCCAGAGTTATATAAAAAGGCGTTGGAAAGGCATCTGTCATCTGGAATAATGCCACATTCCCAATATTAACCCAATATAAATCCAGAATTCTTGATTATGGAGGCTGTGTTTTTTATAATCTCAGTAGCAGTGTGAACCTGTTTGCAATAGGACATGTCAGCGTGGGAGCCTGTACGATGCAGTTGAAAGCCGATCATAACTGATACAAGTGCCGCTGCTCATGCTTTGACCACTCACTGTTTCAGCAGCCACGATGAAAGACTCGACTGAGGCATTAAATGGTACAGTGAAGGTTCTGAACCCCAGTAAACCACTGGTCCTGGTAAGTTGGTTCTTGTAATGTTATGCTATTGCGAGTGCTGTCCTGGTTTACGGAATCTCTTGCCAGACATTATTTGACTACACTTCCACCTGTGTCTGCAACTATAAACTACATTTTCCTAAATTGTCCTTCCTGTTCATGGTCTGTTGTGGTGGTTTGTGGTTTCCTCTGCTTTTGTTGTCTGTGGTCTTTTGCATCATGAGTCCAATCTCTGTGGTAACTGGATATGTTTTTGTAGCTTCTGGAGGGTGGGGACGAACAGAATGCTCCCAAATGTCCTCTCCAGATTCCTCTACCTGAGGTACCACTAGTACCCTAATCCCAGACAAATACTACAGGCACCACATGACAGACAGTACTATGAAACAATTATTCATATTAAACCCAAGTGTGTCTCCAGAGTCAAAAGATCACCCAGACCCCTGTAACCTATCTTCCTGTCGACTCAATGCAATGAACGTACAGAATTTTAGCACACTTTTTGTTTACAAGGAGCCTTTGATTTTCTCATTCCAGGTACCTCTCCCTGCTCCGGGATTGGATCACAAACACCCACCTTTCAGTACGGATCCGGATAACGTGATGGTGCACCCACGCACCAAATTCTTTGCGTATATCAATAAACGCCTTGTTAAAATGCATGAAGGAGCTCTGAGATCCTCAAAAAAATGGCCATTGATAACTCATGTACAGTTTTCTCTGAGATGCCCTGTTACAAATGTATTGCACATGACCAAATGCGAGTATGATAGCTTGAGAGCCTGTAGTATATTAGTGGAAACATACAGCCACGATGTGCCTGGGACGAATTCTCGAACCCCCGTCACAGTGGAGATGATGCAGGGTTACCACGCAGGAAGCACTTTCTCCTGGTGCCGAGTCGCTTCAGTCAAAGGAGATGACTTCAGGGTGATCACTGAGATGACGTCACTCAAACACATTGAAGAGATTTGTGCAGAGGAGGACATATGTGCCCATTAGTCGGCAGAAGAGGAGAGTGAGTCAGTGGCTATGTTTTCGCTCAAAATCAGATTTTTTCAATAGCAAAATCATCTGATTGATGTGAGTAATCAGAAGGACCATGATCAAAAAGCAGATTGTGCACTTTGCATGTCCTTGCCCTAACCACAGCCAATGATGCAGCCTCTCACTACACAGTAGAAAGAAGGAAATGTGCACCATTATATTAAACAGATCTGTGCTTGGATGAGGAAGGAGCGCAGGATTGGTACCTCCCCTCAAATGAGTTTACAAAAGTGCATGAGCAGAACTGAACAGCGGCTCTGCTGCACTAAGCATGTGCTGTAACTCCTTTTGTGTGTTCTCCGAAGGACCTTCCTGTGTCTGCAGACTCTTGTAAGTCCAGGTGTGAGGGACTGCCTTATATGCACTCATCATATCTGTGTTTACTGTAAATTGTAACTCAAGAGGACATAGACGTTATATTGTGATTGTCAGAAAATATAACCTGTTGTAACTTAAATACGAAAAAATAAATCTGAGGTTGATGCCTCAATTAGATAACCGACTCGCCCTCCATCTTTTGCTGCATTGAGGGTTCACCAGGAGCACTCACAGGTAAGAGTCCTCACAAACCTGATCTACAATCAAATGATTATGAAAGGTTTGTGTCATATTTAGAGGGAACATTTTTCAAGGTCTTTTGAAGGATGAAGGAAATGTTACTGGCTAATCCAATACAAGAACCACATGGTTTTCAGGACATGTTGGTGGTTTAAACTACACGGTTTGCATTATATTGCCAATTTCAGATTTTGTGACAGTAACTTAGAGCTAATGGCACACTCCAGGAATATTGCATAATGCTTTTTTGCCCAAGGTCTCCTTTGATAATAAGAAAAGTTCCTTAATTGCATAATCATTTCCCTGTTCTATTTTCCAGACAAAGTTTCCAATAGTGATGGTGCACAGCTGACACCAGGACGAAAAGCAGTTGCTGCTACTTTAGACCTGATCCATTCAACGCTGCACCTGACCAACGAAGACCGGACTAAAGACCAGACCAGAATTCAGACCACAGACTCTATACAAGATAGGAGAAGTCCAGCTATTCAAATTTGTGCTATAGAAGAGGATACAAACATGACAACAGTCCCCATAAACCAGAACAGATATTCAGAGACCCAAGTCACTATAGGCCAGGATAAGAATCTGGAAGTACGAAGTCCACGCTCAGTTGAAACCCAGTTATCCATAGACTGCAAGAAAAGTCCAGAGACCCAAGTTCAAAAAGCCGTAGAAACAAATGGAAGAGAAGAGCCCACAACCAGCAGTGGAAGTCAGGGGAGCTCCGTGCCTTCAGAGTTCCAGAGAGGGGTCACTGTTTCTGGGAAGTCTGAACCAGTGACTGCCACTCTACATCCACCAGCTTCGAACAAGAGTCTGAGCCAAAGCAAAGTCGAACAGGAGAAAACTACGACTCCCAACAGCACTCCAGAGAGAAGGTGAGTTTATGTTCTAATACGGTACAGTGTCTATACATGTAACCACAATAGATTATAGTGCTCAAAAATGTATTTCATATAGTAATTTATGGCCAGATTAAATTGGTTTACCCTATTGTTATATGAATTTATTTATGTTAGTACCTTCCATTAATAATGACCCATTTGGCAAGTGTGATTATTTATGTCAACATATATATTTTTCATAATCATGAGAATTTTAGACGCAAAAGTAAGTTAAATTTCAATTCGGTTCATACACCAAAATATAAATAGCAGTTTTATGACTGTTTTTGTCACATTGGGCCTTATTCATGAATGTTTTCTTAAAAAATGTTTGCAACTTCTATTTTTAGAAGATGCTGAGAGAATTCCAGATTTATGACATGTTCTTAAGCAGCCAAATGTCTTCTTAAATGACATCCATTTTTCCATCCATTTTCTTCCGCTTATCCGGGGCCGGGTCGCGGGGGGAGCAGTCTAAGCAGAGACTCCCAGACTTCCCTCACCCTAGACGCATCCTCCAGCTCCTCCGATGGGACCCCAAGGCGTTCCCAGGCCAGCCGAGGGACATAGTCCCTCCAGCGTGTCCTGGGTCTTCCCTGGGGCCTCCTCCCGGTGGGACATGCCCAGAACACCTCCCTAGGGAGGCGTCCAGGAGGCATCCTAAGCAGATGCCCGAGCAACCTCAACTGGTTGCTCTCGACGTGTAGGAGCAGTGGCTCTACTCTGAGCTCCTCCCGTGTGACCGAGCTCCTCACCCTATCCCTAAGGGTGCGCCCAGCCACCCTGCGGAGAAAACCCATTTCAGCCGCTTGTATCCACGACCTTGTCCTTTCAGTCATTACCCAGAGCTCATGACCATAGGTGAGGGTAGGAATGTAGATTGACCGGTAAATCGAGAGCTTTGCCTTTGGGCTCAGCTCCTTCTTTACCACAACGGACCGATACAGCGACTGCATCACTGCAGACGCTGCACCGCCCTGCCTGTCAATCTCACGCTCCATCCTTCCCTCACTCGTGAACAAGACCCCGTGATACTTGAACTCCTCCACTTGAGGCAGAGACTCACCACCCACCCGGAGAGGGCAAACCACCTTTTTCCGGTCGAGAACCATGGCCTCGGATTTGGAGGTGCTGATTCTCATCCCAGCCGCTTCACACTCGGCTGCAAACCGCCCCAGTGCCTGCTGCAGGTCCTGGCTTGAAGAAGCCACAGGACAACATCATCCGCAAACAGCAGAGATGAAATCCTGTGGTTCCCAAACCAGACCCCCTCCGGCCCCTGGCTGCGCCTAGACATTCTGTCCATAAATATAATGAACAGAACCGGTGAAAAAAGGCAGCCCTGGCGGAGTCCAACATGCACCGGGAACAGGTCTGACTTACTGCCGGTAATGCGAACACAGCTCCTGCTCCGGTCATACAGGGACCGGACAGCCCTTAGCAAAGAGCCCCGGACCCCATACTCCCAGAGCACCCCCCAAAGGACACCACGAGGGACACGGTCGAATGCCTTCTCCAGATCCACAAAACACATGTGGACTGGTTAGGCAAACTCCCATGAACCCTCAAGGACCCGATGGAGAATATAGAGCTGGTCCAGTGTTCCGCGACCGGGACAAAAACCACACTGCTCCTCCTGAATCCGAGGTTCTACTATCGGTCGGATTCTCCTCTCCAGTACCCTGGAATAGACCTTACCAGGAAGGCTGAGGAGTGTGATTCCCCTGTAACTGGAACACACCCTCCGGTCCCCCTTCTTATACAGAGGGGCCACCACCCCGGTCTGCCATTCCACAGGTACTGTCCCCGACTGCCACGCGATGTTGCAGAGACGTGTCAGCCAAGACAGCCCCACAACATCCAGAGACTTGAGGTACTCAGGATGGATCTCATCCACCCCCGGAGCCTTGCCACCGAGGAGCTTGCCAAGCACCCCAGTGACTTCAGCCAGGGTGATGGACGAGTCCGCCTCCGGGTCCCCAGTTTCTGCTTCGTCCTCGGAAGACGTGACAGTGGGATTGAGGAGATCCTCAAAGTATTCCTTCCACCGCCCGACAACATCCCCAGTCAAGGTCAGCAGCCCTCCACCTGCACTGTAAACAGTGTTGGTGAAGCACTGCTTCCCCCTCCTGAGGCGTCGGACGGTTTGCCAGAATCTCTTTGAGGCCGTCCGATAGTCCTCCTCCATGGCCTCCCCGAACTTCTCCCAACCCCGAGTTTTTGCCTCTGTGACTGCCCGAGCCGCGGCACGCTTGGCCCGCCGGTACTCATCAGCTGCCTCAGGAGTCCCACGAGCCAACAAGGCTCGATAGGACTCCTTCTTCAGCTTGACGGCATCCCTTACTTCCGGTGTCCACCACCGGGTTCGGGGATTGCCGCCGCGACAAGCACCACAGACCTTACGACCACAACTACGAGCAGCCGCATCGACAATAGAGGTGGAGAGTCACTCAGAGTCCATGTCCTCAGCCTCACCCGGGATCAGGGAGAAGCTCTCCCGGAGGTGGGAGTTGAAGACCCCTCTGACAGAGGGCTCCGCCAGACGTTCCCAGCAGACCCTCACGACGCGCTTGGGCCTGCCAGGTCTGTCCGGCTTCCTCCTCCGCCAGCGGATCCAACTCACCACCAGGTGGTGATCAGTTGACAGCTCAGCCCCTCTCTTCACCCGAGTGTCCAAGACACGCGGTCGGAGGACAGATGATATGACAACAAAGTCGAACATCGACCTCCGACCTAGAGTGTCCTGGTGCCACGTGCACCGATGGACACCCTTGTGCTTGAACATGGTGTTCATTATGGACAAACTGTGACTAGCACAGAAGTCCAATAACAAAACACCACTCGGGTTCAGATCGGGGAGGCCATTCCTCCCAATCATGCCCCTCCAAGTGTCACTGTCATTAACCACATGTGCATTGAAGTCCCCCAGGAGAACAACGGAGTCCCCGGTTGGTGCACTGTCTAGTACCCCTCCCAGGGACTCCAAGAAGGCTGGGTACTCCGCACTGCTGTTTGGCCCGTAGGCCGACACAACAGTGAGAGACCTGTCCCCGACCTGAAGGCGCAGGGACGCGACCCTCTCGTTGACCGGAGTGAACTCCAACACGTGGCGGCTGAGCTGTGGGGCAATGAGCAAGCCCACACCAGCTCACCGCCGCTCCCCGCGGGCAACGGCAGAGAAATGGAGAGTCCAACCCCTCTCAAGGAGTTGGGTTCCAGAGCCCAAGCTGTGCGTGGAGGTGAGGCCGACTATATCTAGCCGGTAACGCTCAACCTCCCGCACAAGCTCAGGCTCCTTCCCCCCCAGCGAGGTGACATTCCATGTCCCCAGAGCTAGTCTCCATGTCCAGAGATCCGGTCGTCGAGGTCCCCGCCTTCGACTGCCACCCAGATCTCTCTGCACCCGCCCCTCATGGCTCCTCTCGCAGGTGGTGGGTCCACGGGAGGACGGCCTCACGTAGCTCCTTCGGGCTGGGCCCAGCCAGGCCCCGTGGGGAAAGGCCCGGCCACCAGGCGCTCGCTGCTGAGCACCCACCCCAGGCCTGGCTCCAGGGTGGGGCCCCGGTAACGCCAGTCTGGGTGACGTAACTGGCCTTGTTGGGTTTTTCTTCATGTTGGGCTTCTGAACCACCCTTAGTCAGACCCGTCTCCCAGGACCTGTTTGCCATGGGTGACCCTACCAGGGGCATGAAGCCCCCGACAACATAGCTCCCAGGATCATTCGGGTGCTCAAACCTCTCCACCACGTTAAGGTGGCGGTTCGGGGAGGGGTCTTAAATGACAATTACGCCTAATTCACCATCCAGTTACCAATGCCGCAACACTCATTTACATTTCATTAAAAAATTGTATGTATTTACTAATAAACTTCCACACATGGCCAGTATGGGCGATTAAATGTCCAAACACACTCAGTAGGGGTATGTTTAAGGCACCAACAGAGTGAGTGTAAAAGTGGCTTATATGTATTATTGGATCACATGGTACTATTTTTAGAAGAAATCATCAAGAAAATGTATAACTTACTGTAGAGGCTAAGCTTAGATTTTGTTTGCTCCTTGTAACTAGTCTTTCTTTTGTGAAACTGTTAAAATAAAGAAAGACTAATGAGCCTGTTTTACACGTTTTCAACTTATGCTGTTGCAGAATGGTAAAATGGCTATTCTATCGATCTATATATCTATATATATATCTATATATATATATATCTATATATATATATATATATATATATATATATATCTCTATATATATATATATATATATATGTGTGTGTGTGTGTATATATATATATATATATGTGTGTGTGTATGTATGTATATATATATAACGTAAATTTTGGACTATAAGCCGCTACTTTTTTTCCACGCTTTGAACCCTGCGGCTTATACAGCAGTGCGGCTTATTTATGGAATTTTTACTGGATAACGGCCCCTGGGGGGCGCTCTCTAGCTGTAAATGTAAAAGTGAGACAGATGTGGGGAAAGATTCTGCTCTGAAGAATTCACTAGTTTTTGAACGATCATTTTGCGCATCATGAAATGGATATGATGCAGTTTTTAAGATAAAGAAGGAAATAGAGCAGGGGTCGGCCTTTAACACGCTAAGAGCTATTTGGACCCACTTTCCACGTAAAATAAGACACTGGGAGCCGCAAATACTTTTTGACATCTAAAATGAAGATAACACTGTGTATAATAACAATAATGTAACGGAATAATGTGGGTTTTATTTTCACAGACAAGCCTTCTACACGTGGCAGATAAATATGGCAAAAATAACTTAAGTGCATAAAAAAATACAACTCACCAAACCGCTGCATCAGTGGGAGCCCTGCGCTGATTATGTGATTATGTCTACTCTGCTCCGCAGTTTCTTTAAAAAAAAAAAAAAAACTCTAAAGGCGTATCGTTTAATCCCAGGTGCTTATTCTCCATGTCCCAAAGCAGTTGTGAAGGTTTCATTGCCTTATTTGCTTTTCCCGCATGTTACGCAGAGCGGACTGTGCGTGAGTCACCTGTAGCGACAAACCCAGATTTTAAGTAGGCATTGTCTGTTAAATTTATCTTTCTTTTTCTTGGAGATCGTAGTCTCCTCTTCTGGCTCCTCAGTTGTCCTTTTCCCCTTTGTTAAAAGCTCTCCAAAGACTTTTGTTTTGGCTCATTTTCACTCGCTTGTGGCTCTACTTTTGTGCGTCGTGTCTGATGTGTTATACGTGATACGTCATCGCGGAGACAAGAGCAGATAATAAACTTGCTACTACATCAATTAGATTTCTGTGGCGATTTCCAGCAGGATTTTCATGATACATCTATGGACGAGCTTATTAGTGTGTCATTAGGGACGGGCGAAAGTTGCTCCTGACCCCTGTGCGCACAGTGTCTGAAAATCAGGGCTCTTTACGCAGGACTGTGAGCTGTGTCAGTGTCAGTTCCCAAGCCACGCAGAGCCGCAGTATAAGGCTGAAAGAGGCGCATGCGGCTCCGGAGCCGCGGGTTGCCGACCCCTGAAATAGAGCCACTGCACGTAAGCTCGGCATCAATGAATCCAACTTGGTCAATGTAAAAAGACGACAAAAGTTTTCAGAGGAAATAAAAGCAGATTTTCCGTGTTGGTGCAGCTTTATTTTCTAAACCTACAGATGTATTCATCCCGTGTTGATGTCGTGTTGGTGCCAATTTTCAGTCAATTTTCACAGTTTAAAAAAAAGCGTGTCGGTGCACCATCTTTCTGTGTAAATATCTCATCTTACAATATGAAAACCTGTGGCTTATATTCAGGTGCGGCTTATATATGGACAAAATTGATTTTCTTTTCAAATTTAGCTGGTGCGGCTTATATTGAGGTGCGCTCTGTAGTCCGAAATTTACGGTATATGGATGGATATGTTTTCTGTAAGTCTCCACAAGGTTTTCACACACTGTTGTTGGCAGTTTGGCCCATTCCTCCTTATTAATTTATTTATTTGACTGGCACAATGCATGTTAATGAACAAACATGATTCAACATGAATGTAAACATACCAGTTCATAGCCAAAGGCTAATTTCTGTCTGTTGTCCCAGGGGCTGTAGTCACAAAAGAGTCAAGTTAAAATTGACTGCATTGACTGCATTCACTGCACAGTTCCCATAGTTGCACATTCCACACAATTGCACATTCCACACAATTGCACATTACACTCATTGCAAATCACACTCATTACACATTACACTCATTGCACATTACACTCATTGCGCAGTTCTCATTATTGCACCATACAAAATATTGCACATTCTAGTCATTACACAGCCCCATTGTTTCAGTCAGTTTGGCCACCCATTCAAGACAGTTGCATTCTACATCCACCCCCTTCATTTTTTGCTCATACATGCAAATATGTCTCTATGGAACAGTTAAAATCACATTGCTACTATAGGTGAGTGCATGTTTGGTTTGACCAAAACCAGTTTTTCATTTGAGCTTTATAAGAATTGTACTTGGGGCATTCTCTCAGGGTTACCAGGAGACTAATCCACAGGTTCCCCCCTTGGACAGATGATACATTCTGACCAAAGGTGGTGTGTCTGTGGGGGATCAGCAGGTCACCTTTGGTGGTAGCTTGCGTAGTCCTGGCTAAATTGTCTTTATATTCAATGTACTTTTTTAAAGGCAGTGGTGTGTGGGAGTCTAGGACCTTATAAATTAGACAAGCTCTTTTAAGTTGACCATGTTGTTAAAGTCCAATAGACTATGCTTTTTTCAGAACGTGACAGTGAGACAGAGTGGGAAATGTTTTTTGTATCAAGTATTTTTAGGCCTCTTTTATAGAGGTTTTCAATGGTTTTAAGTGTTGTGGGGCAGACAAGAGGCCAAGTAGTCAAACAATAGTCTATGTGGGAGATGATCATAGAGTAGAAGTAGGTTTTAGCAGCACTCATGTTTAAGTTATTCTGGATATGTCGAAAATTCTGATTATTAATTTAATTACAGGGGACACTTTTTTACGTGACTTTTAAAGGACAATGTTGGGTCTAGGATGACTCCAAGGTATTTAAATTCTGAGACCAGATTAAGTTCTACACCATTAAGACAGACATTGGATTGCTTTAGTTCAGTGTGACATTTTGAAAAGTACATACAGACCGTTTTTGTCGTGTTTAACAGGAGGCACGAGTCCTTAAGCCAGTTATGCACAGACGATAAGGCAGCTGTGAGGTCATCAGCAGCTTGCTTAATGTTTTTGGCTTGAGTGTATATGACTGCATCATCCGCATACATCTGTGAGAATACATTTGGACATGCATTTGGTAAGTTATTGATAAAGAGGGAGAATAAAACCGGCCCAAGTATCGACCCCTGCGGGACACCAACATCACTGTTTAATAATGAAGATTTTACATAATCAACTATCACATACTGTTTCCTGTGGGACAGTAAACCATTGAAGAGCTTGACTGGAGATGAGATCTGGTGGTTTAGAGTTGAAGGCTTTCTTCAAGTCTAAGAAGACAGCTCCAACAGAGTAACTTCTATCCGGCAAGCTCTTTATGTTTTCCGTTAAAACACACAGGGCAGCGTCTGTGGAGTGATGGGTACAAAAGCCAAACTGTAGTGGATGTAATGAGGGTTTGGTGTTTTCTAAGTGAACAGTGAGAAGTTTGAGAATCCTTAAATTCTTAAAAAAAAAATTGTATTTAGACAAGTTGCATCAAGTGCCTTTGAGTTTTTTAAACCTGTGATTACTTTGGCGACTTCATGGTCTGAAATATCAGTGGTCCTGAACATAGCCTGATCAGGGTCCCTGATATTATCAGTGCAAGCAGGTGGAGTGAAGTGTTGGGTGTTCTCCTTTACAGAGGTTATGAAAAAGTAGTTTAAATGAGTAGCTAAATAAATAGGTTATTTAATAATGAAGTTATTTACATGTAGCTCCATTGTCTTGTTATTTTTGTTTGACTGACGGCCAAGCAGTTTAAGTGTTGCCAAATTATTTTTCCATTACCTTTTGCATTTTCGATTACATTTATAAAGAACTTAGCTTTGGGCTATCTTAGACTTACAGTTACTTTATTATGCAAATTACAGTTTGTCTTTTATTTACGCTTTCCCCTAGTGGAGAAGGTTGAAATTACATCTTTAACAGTTTTGTTGAGTTGACTGCTACAGAGTTGAGGATCATCTCTGGACAGGATTAATTCCCAGTCTACAGATAATGCTTCAGCTACATTTTGTCGTTGATTCCTGGGTATAAATTCATTTAGAGATTACTACTGTACTTACTTGACTACTAGTAAAATCATTACTGATCCTTGACCTGATGAGTTTCCTAGAAAATAATATAAAATTGTGGTCTGAAATACCAGTCAGAAAGTTATACGACTTGATTGTCCACTCAGGTTTGTTAGTAAAGAGCAAATCTATTGTTTTTTGAATGTCTTGTGATTCGTGTAGGTTGCTCAATGAGCTGAGAGAAATTTAGACTGTCCATGGTACGCTTATGCAATTAAGGATGGTGGTAAGTGTTTTTCTGTCCTTCTTACAGTCTCAGTTTACATTAAAATCACCAATTACAATTATTTCGTTGGACCTGTTTTGTAAAGTGGTGCTTAATTAGTGCCTGCAGTTGCTCATAGTAGTTACTTTTGCTGAGAGAGGATACACACAAATCAGAATAAAAATCATCTCCGGAGAGAGAGAGATTTTTACTGAGACGTTCTCTATTTCGACCTCCTTTGGTACACTAAATTGAGAGCATTCTAAGTGATTTTTTACATAAAGCAAAACGTCCCCTCCTTTTCCCCGGATTCTGTCCCTTCTAAACACCTTGCAGTTTGCGGAAATAATGCCAGAATCAGGAGCCAGGTCTCTGATAATCCTAAAATATCGATGTTAGAGTCACTTAATATGTGATCCAGTTGCTCACGCTTGGACAGCATACTGCGTATGTTTATATGAGCACACTGAAGGCCCCTTCAGTTTATTTCCATGGTCCCAGATTGATTTAGCCTGATTAAGTGACTCTTTGTCTCCCTGTGCCTTCTCATTACAGGCTTTCTAGTCTTTTTATTTGGACAATGATTTAATGCAGGCTGTGTTTGCAACACAAACCCATTTAGGTCCTCCTCAGGCGTTGTCGGGTCCACTGTCACGTGTCCTCCAGTGCATCTTGCTGTTTTTAGCCTATAAGCTGCTCTGCTAGGTACGCTAGCCACAGCCGACACAATGTGCTCCCGGTCCTCAACGTATGTCCTCACGGACCCGCTGGAGAACGATGGTAAAAAGGCAGTTGAGGTGGTTGTATCCATGGAAAGTGGCGTCATGATCGTTGCTCCATGTGTCCCACTCAGCAACAGGCACCCCGGCCACTCGCCAAACCCGCTACTGCTGTGGAGGAGTCACACAGGCCGGTCGATGCGGGCAACACCAGGCCCGCTGGGCAAAGAGTCCGCACCGGCTCACCACGGCCCACAGGCGAGTCTTCACCGGCATCGTAGTGGAAAGGGAGGGTGTTTTCGGCTGCCCTGGTGGTGATGACAGGAGGCTCAGATTCAGTTAGTCTTTTGGGAGACCCCGGGTGGAGGTGGATGTGTCCCGATAAAAGTAGGCGATTAAAAGCATGTGACTTTGTGGTATTTTCAATGTCCTGGTGCTGCTTTTACTGCTTTTGGTGTAGCAGTAAAATTATGATTGGAGCTTTTTAGTCACACACTCTGTTGTTATTTTTTAGCTCCATTGTAGTTGTTGCAGTGTAGTAATATGAGACTGGTGTCGTTTAGACTGAATTTTAAAGTGTCCAGAAGTAAAACATACACAAGGAGTGCCACAACAACTCCTGTCATACCTGCTGCTGCCACCTTAGTCCTCCTTGCAGATCTCCTCTAGAGCAGTGTAAAAAAATATTTAGTCAGTCACCAATTGTGCAAGTTCTCCCACTTAAAAAGATGAGAGAGGCCTGTAATTTTCATCATAGGTACACCTCAACTATGAGAGACAGAATGGGCATTGTAGGATTTTTAATGAATGAATTGGTCAATTCCTCTGTAAAATAAGTATTTGGTCACCTACAAACACACAAGATTTCTGGCTCTCACAGACCTGTAACTTCCTCTTTAAGAGGCTCCTCTGTCCTCCACTCATTACTTGGATTAATGGTACCTGTTTGAACTCATTATCATTATAAAAGACACCTGTCCACAACCTCAAACAGTCAGACTTCAAACTCCACTATGGCCAAGGCCAAAGAGCTGTCAAAGGACACCAGAAATAAAATTGTAGACCTTCACCAGGCTGGGAAGACTGAATCTGCAATAGGTAAGCAGCTTGGTATAAAGAAATCAACTGTGGGAGCAATTATTAGAAAATGGAAGACTTACAAGGTCTTCCTCGATCTGGGGCTCCACGCAAGATCTCACCAAAAACAGTGAGCTGGGACCAAAGTAACAACAGCATCAGTAACACACTATGCCGCCAGGGACTCAAATTCTGCAGTGCCAGATGTGTCCCCCTGCTTAAGTCAGTACATGTCCAGGCCCATCTGAAGTTTGCTAGATAGCATTTGGATGATCCAGAAGACGATTGGGAGAATGTCATATGGTCAGATGAAACCAAAATAGAACTTTTAAAACTCAACTTGTCATGTTCAGAGGAGAAAGAACGCTGAATTGCATCCAAAGAACACCATACCTATATTGAAGCATGAGGGTGGAAACCTCATACTTTGTGGCTGATTTCTGCAAAGGGACCAGGGCGACTGCCTGGGCAACGTAGGAGTGGCTTTGTAAGAAGCATTTCAAGGTCCTGGAGTGGCCTAGACGTTCTCCAGATCTCAACCCCATAGAAAATCTTTGAAGGGAGTTTAAAGCCCGTGTTGCTCAGCGACAGCCCCAAAACATCACTGCTCTAGAGGAGATCTGCATGGATGAATAGGTCAAACTACCAGCAACAGTGTTTGAAAACCTTGTGGAGACTTGCATAACACATTTGACCTCTGTTATATACCCTTTGTTGGCCATGACAAAGTATTGAGATGAACTTTTGTTATTAAACCAAATACTTATTTTCCCCCATAATTTGCAAATAATTTCTTTAAAAATCAGACAATGTGATTTTCTGGATTTTTTCATTTTGTATCTCATAGTTGAAGTGTACCTATAATGAAAATTACAGGCCTCTCATTTTTTTAAGTGGGAGAACTTGCACAATTGGTGGCTGGCTAAATTATTTTTTTGCCGTACTGTACCTGCGCAGATGTAGTCAAAACATTGGGCTATTGTAAAATGGCCTTCTATGTGCCCTGACCTAAATCCTATTGAGCGTTTTTGGAAGGAGCTGAAACACACCCTTCAAACCTGAGGCAACTGGAGGAGTTTGCTCATGAGGAGTGGGCCAAAATACCTGCTGAGAGGTGCAGAAGTCTCACTGACAATTACAGGAATCGTTTGATTGCAGTGATTGCCTCAAAAGGTTGTGCAACAAAATAAAAAAAAGTTAAGGGTACCATCATTTTTGTCCGGGCCTGTTTCTTGAGGTTTTTTTTTTTTTTAAATAATTATATTGAAGCATGGTTGAAAAGCAATGTCTGACGTTCATTGGTTAAATTTCATAGAATGTTTTATTTATTATTACTTTGTCAGATTTAAATTATTTCTGTGACCATTGTGAGTTTTTCTTTCATTAACCTATGGGTACCAACAGTTTTGTCCACGTGTGTATAAGGTAACTTGGAAACTATGACTCCAGGGTTAGTTGGGTTGTCTAGTTCCACAAGGTGATTAATGTCCTGCATTGTAAAAAACAGTGAGAGAGTAGCTATGAAGAGTTTTGCTTTAACCTGAGACCAGTTTACAACTCTGTTCAGGTAAGCTGTTGCAATTTTGATCTCGTTGCCATTAGGGCTGTCGTGGTTAAAGAATTTTGGTAACTGTGGTAAAACCACTGAGTTGCTCCTACCATGTTTTTATTTATTTTAAAGTTCAAGAACAACATTTCTTCACATGTTATTACATGAGAATACAACAGTTGTAGGTAGACGGTAGTACACCATCAAATGTACAAATCATGTATCAAATTCCTTTTTCTTTTTTAAATCAACATTAAATTGCATATATTTACTTTTTTACATTGCTTTTTAAACCAAAATATAAATGAATTATTATGAATTGTTAATCATTTATGTAGATGTGTAGACTTAATGAAATGGCGCTTACACTTACAATCATGGAGGAACTAGAATTTTTTTTAATTTTATTTTTTTTTTTGCATTATCAGAGTAGTAATGTCATAAAACAGTAGATTTTTTGTTCTTATGAGTGCTCTTGACTATTCATAGAATTTGTTCTTTTAGAAGAACATTATCAATTAAGAAAACAATGCAAAAATTGTCTGTAAGAAGGCCTCAAGGTCACATTTATTCATAAGAATGCTTCATGAATGAGGCTCATCGACTTTATCATTCAGAAAGTTTCATTTCATAAATGTGGTCACATAGAGGAGGAACAGTGATCTATTACATGATTTCGTTTAAATTGTATAAAGGATTTCACTGTATGTACAAATGGTTCAGTTTGATAATGTTAAAATACAGTTTGTTTTATGCTCCTGTAATCTGGAATAGGATCCATTCACCCGCCATCACAGCATTCTAGAATCCTCATAATGTCTTAACATTTTCTGTTTTTTGTTTTTTTTTCTTTTGACCATCCTTTATCAAAGTAATTTGACTTTTTCCTTACTTTTAACCAACTGATCAGCTGTAGTGCCAGCAGCCATTGTTTTTAAGTATACTCCCATTGCTTCATGCTGCTGTGTGCCTGTCCTTGCGTCCTCAGCTGGGTTTTGTGGACAGAAATTTCATTTTATTTGATTCTCAACCTGGTAATCACAGGTCATCAGAACTGGCCACAGTTCCTGACATAGTGCGTTGGGCCCTGAATGGCGTAACAAAACATTTAAGCCTCTTGGGCTCAATGGCCATCTCAGACTCCTTCTTATGCTTCTGTGGTATTCAAACATTGTCAATAAGGCTTTACATACGCCAAGGACACTGTCACAAAGTCTGATCTTTCAGGAGCTGCCCTCAATCTCAAACCAGGATGTTGGTGAAGGATTGGGCAGTTGTATACTGGATACTGCACAGGATAAAACTCACTCAGACTCAAACCCCACAATGGAAGCTCTTCTTTTGGTCCAGGGCTTAAACCGACAACTTTCCATTACCATGACACAGGGCTTCTATTATATAGCAGCATTTTCTTAATTTTTGGGGAAAATTGTCAGCAGTCAATGAACTTAAATATATGTATGAACCAAATACATGATTCATACATGTATTTAAAAGCACTGTAGCTGGTAATTGTGTTTTTATGTGAAAAACAAAACTACCGTAGTTCATTTTAAATGTTTTGTAGTGGTTATTCCTCACTTACTCATTGCGGAGAATAATTAGGATCAGGGTGCTCAGGGTGAGTTCTTAGTTTTCACAACATTCAGAGGCCAGAGAGGAGTTTGCAGTCATTGTAAAGCTAACAATATCAAGCATGCTAATCATGCACTTTCTGACACTCACTTTATACACTTATGCACTTAATAATTAGATATACAGTGTGGAGCTGACATATTTTGACCTCAAAACTGTGAGGACAATGATGAGGGAACATAACATAGCATGTGTGTGTATGTTATTGCATGATTTTGAAGCTTTTAAAAATGTATTTAAAATAATATGTCCGCTTCAATATTCTGCTATGTGTATCTTTTCAATTTCAGTTTGAAATGTTCTTGCAACTTGATCCTAGGTTACTTGCTACTAAAATCATAGCTCGCGGGTGGTGGCAAATCTTGCTAATGGCTATGCTACATACTAACGCTTTGCCGCTGCTAAATCTCCCCAGTAATTCCCTTACTCTTTTCCTGCTAATTTAATGTTGTGGTTTCTGTCGTTGCAGAACCAAGAGAAAGAGAAAACGAAGGGGAAACGCGCAGCAAGATGACCCCAATAAAATAAACATTTCAAAGAACCCAGGTGTTCTACAGCTGGCCACTGCTACTAGATGTAAACTAAATCACTGGACACTGAATAATCCGAATCTTTGGGATACTATTGGATTGGTTCGAGAAGGTGGTATTCCATTGCGACCCCCATTTCAACCCTATAATGAAGAGAAATTCAAGGATTTAGTCTTGCAAAGTACATTGAGGAAGGTGGTGCAGTCTGCACCCAGAGCCCCCCTCTTAGACTGGTGTCCAGCAAGGGTCGTGATTTATGACATGCGCGAGGGACCATGGGCTGTAGTGGAGAAGGTGCATGGTTCCACTCTGACGCCTATGGTTTTTCTGTTCGGACAATACAGCATTCCCATAAACCGGCGCACGTTTGTTCCTCAAATGTCCTATCAGCCCTTTTATGAAGATGGAAGTGATATGATGATGTATTTCTAATTTGATACATTTCTCTCAAATATCAGAGAAAGTGGTCCAACAAGTCAGTGTGGCAAGCTAACATTTGTTTTGCAGTATATATGTTTTAAAGTGGGTCTATATGCTTAAAATGCAAATGACAGCTTTTCATGTTTTTTCTAATTATTGCTTGGTTGGTTGGGATCAGTTAAGTGGCAGTTTGATGGCATAGGTAGAGGTATTCTGTTGATCTTTTATTCACAAAGTGTAGGGACAATTTACATGCAAGGAAGGCATTTTTCAAATTTAAACCTTCATTACAAAATAAATGTGTTGTCATTTTATTAGGCTAGTCTTATTGTAATCTAGGTAGGTTTTGGCTCATTATGGTTGCTAGGTAACAGTTATGGAATTACTTCAGTCACATCTGTTGCCCATGTCCAACCAGGAAGTAAAATTATAAACTTACTTTTTTTTTTTTTTTAAATACAAGAAACTAATTTGTCATATACACTTTAAACTGGCCCACAGCCAGAGACCAATTAAGCTTGACTGTGGCTGTGGACGGAGGACTAAAGGAGGGAGGAGAGACGGGGCCTGGACCCAAGAGGTGATTGATCAGACACATAAACACTTCAAGCTCTGCCCCTGCAAGTGTTTCTGATGAAGAGCAGAAGCTGTGATGTCACAGGCCTCTAGAATTAGATTGATCACTGGAGGCAGCATACACTCAGTTTTAGACCCTTTTAGACCACAAATCTATAAATTAACCTATTTGCAAGTCCCACTTAAAGATAGAGGTGGCATGACATTTTTAACAATTTTTCACAATTGAAAAAAAAAAGCCTCGAAGTGTGTTTGTTTATTGATCCTAGTTGAATAAATATGACTTTTCAATAGAGCTTATATTTTCATAATCAAAATCATACCCTGCGTTCCAAATTATTATGCAAATTTTGTTTATGTGTCATAAAGGTAAATGTTTTAGTTTTTTCAGTAAAACTCATGGATAGTATTGTGTTTCAGGGCTCTCGGTCAGTGAAATCAATCTCAGACACCTGTGCCAATTTCTTTGCCAGGTATGTCCAATTAAAGGAAAAACTACTTAAGGAGGACATTATTAAGCAGACCACCATTTTCAAACAATATGGGAAAGAAAAAGGATCTCTTTAGTGCCAATAAGCATGAAATAGTTAAATACCTTGGAGAAGGTATGAAAACCTTAGATATTTAACGAAAATTTGATCATCATACTATTAAGAGATTTGTAGCTGATTCAGAGCACACATGGATTTGTGCAGATAAAGGCACAATAAGGAAGGTTTCTGTCAGACAAACAGGTATTTGAAGGTGCTGGTACCCCTGGAGTCCTGCGAACATCAAGGTGTAGCACCCTCCAGAGTTGCAGTTATGTATAAACATTCTATTCGACCACCCTTAACCAATGCTCACAAACTGAAACTGTTCCAATGGGCCCAGAAATACATGAAGACTACAGTCTTCTTCATTGATGAGTGCTGTGCAACCCTGGATGGTCCAGGTGGATGGTTGGTGAACGACCACCATGTCCCAACAAGGCTGCGACATCAGCAAGGAGGTGGCGAAGTCATATTTTGGGCTGGAATCATGGGGAGAGAGCTGGTTGGCCTCTTTAAGGTCCCTGAAGGTGTGAAAATGACCTATGTAAAGTATGTGGAGTTTATTTTTTAAACAGTCACTTTCTACAACTGGTCCCATGTGTGTATATATATATATATAATATATATTTTTTTTTTTCTAAGGTCATGGCTACAGTATTTCAAGAAATCTATATGTTTAACAAAAAAGTATATAGGACAAAATTTGACAAAACATTTTTAGTTGAGTTTCAATAAAAATAGCTCCAAATGTTTAGTGAGGTTACATTGTTAAGTTACATTACATTATTTTAACTAAAAATTAACACATTTTGGTGATTTAGTTTAAAAAAAAAAAAAAAAGCCATGGGAAAGCAGGTGTCCAAGGTCTAAAAGTGCTCAAACTAAAATTGGACCATACCAAATTACAATTGGTTTACATGAGTTTGCTCCATGGGGTGGCTGGGTGCTCCTTTAGAAGTAGGGGGAAAAGCCAGGAATTCCTTGTGATTCCTGGAAGGAAGTCAGAAAATGGAAATCTGGGAATCTCTCTCAAACTAAGGTTTTGAGAAGAAATTGGTACAGCAGTGCTAATCAATACTAAAACTAGGTTAGGAATATTAATCCTGTCTTAATATATTAAGTTTAACGTTTGTTCATCTATATCAGACAAATATAGGTAACATTATCTCTTACGTACATTTGTCATACAAAACTATTAACTTATTGAAACTAGATACTCAAATAACAAATGGGACAACATATGACCTTTCTTGAATAATTTTAGAAATGTTTTGATCTTTAACAGAATTGATATAGGACCACATGGTGATCAGACAAAATCGGTAAAAAGTCGGTATCAAGAATTGGGTCTTTTTCCTCAGAAATGAAATCAAGTTTGAAAATGTTAATTTGTGACAACACAAGCCCCTCAAAACATTTAAAACATTTAGAAGTACCACTATTAGTTGCTATACCACTAGAGCTCAAATAATTATTTCTCATTTTTGTCATAGATTTTATTTTCAGTTTAATGGCAAAATGGAGGGTAAGGTACCGGTAGTATACTTTATTAATCCCTTGTGATGGAAATTCTTTTCACCCATCCTTTAATGCCACTGGGTACAGGCTACATTTATTTTTCTGAACTACTTATCTACTTTAAAATCATCATCTTATTGATAACCGATTTCCCCATTTGTTCCTTGTTATATTTTCAGATCGTTCTCCAAGCACTCTACAGTCGCCCCTCCTCCCCCTCCTTTCTCTTCTCGCCTCACCTCTTTTTCGGACACTTCACTCCTGTCTGCCCCTCAGTCGCTACCCCACCACCTCCTGCACCCCCACTCTCTCTCATTCCCCTTTACTGGACACTTCCTCAGGCCACACCATCCAATGTTCTGGGGCCCTGGGCTGTTTCAGGGGGGGCGCGTCAGAGCCCCACCCCACCGACGAGGCTTCAGAGGCGGGTACAATGGCATGTGAGGAGCCCCTAAAGATTGGAGGAGACATGGGGCAGGCGACGAAGTAACTACTTCTGATCTACGCACTTTGAAAACTCATGAATGTAGGGTTTTAGCACAGGTTTTTAGCCTTTACAAGTTGTCAGAACTGAACCAAGACTAAACTAGGACTGAAATACGACTTAAGTAGGACTTAATTGACTAAAATAATCCAGGGTTAAACCAGGATTTAAACCAGGTCTCAATGAGGACTGAGCTTGGACTTAACTTGGCCTAAAACTGGTATAAACCAGGACTTCATTGGGTCTGAAACAAGATTAAACCAGGTCTATATTTATCGTTTAAATTAGAAAAAAATAATTTTACATGTGCAGAAAAAATACAATTGAAGCTTTTCTAAATCTATTCTTTGACTTTTTTGTAAAATCTCCAAACTAAGAGTTGAGACCCATTTAATTTTAATCAAAATTTATGTACAAAAGTTTTGTACATTTGTGTGTGCATGTGTGTGTTTAATTATTTTGATATGTAGTGTAAGATTTTAATTGCTTCAAGTTTTAGATTGTTTTGAATAGAAACCAAAAAGGAAAAAAAAAAAAAATTCTTAATATTCTCAATGAACTTTTGGGTTCACCTCACCTGAGATGCTAAAATCTCAGTCTTCCTTGTAATTTCACAGACCTGTTTATAAATCCTATCAAAAGTACTGTATGTATATTTGACTGACAAAGGCACAAAGAGAGACCAGGTTAGTTCAAATGCACTGAAGTAACATTTAACCCGCAAAGTCACATTGTTGTATTGTAACAAGTAAAAACAAAAAAACAAAAAAACAAACTTAAGACAATCTTTATATCAAAAGTTAACAACAAATAATTAATATCTGTCTTGGTAGCATGTAGTAGTTAAAAATGTTTTTACCTTGTTCTTTTCCTGTTGCCAAAATTTTATCAGAGCGGCAAACTAGATCTAGAAAGAAAATATACTTTATATTTTGATATTTAAAAACATGTTTCTCTTCATTGACTCTTTGTAAAAAGTCTAAATGTGTGTTTTTATTTTATTTTTATATTTGAAAAAAACACTAAGATTTAATTTAACACCTTTTCACCAGGTTTACGTGTATTTTAGTTAAGTTTTCAGTTTTTTCTGGCAGCCTCTTGTGGACTCAGAGGCTGTAAATACTGTTTGGCTTGTAACTGATTGTAACCAGAAAATAAACATTTTATGTTCATTTTATATAATACTAATAAAATTGTATTGTAAAAAATTGTTAAAGTAACATTATTTCAAAATTATTTTAAGTAGAAGTACAAAGGACTGGTCCAAGAGTAAAGTATTTAGTAAAACTACCAAGTTAGAGTAACTGTTGGGACATAACATCTGATTTATAGTTTTAAGTTTTGGAAGGAAACAAATGATGCTCAAAATAATTTACAAAGTATATACACACAAAAATGAGAGAAACTAAATCATATTTGGAGCAGTACAAGAAACAAATGTTCAAATAATTTCATGGAATTGTATGACAGTTTATAATCCAGAAAGTAAGAGCATCTAAAAAGAGTTTATTTCATGGGAGAAAATTATATATTTTGCCCTCTATGTAAATAAAAACACAGGGACAGGTAGTCACCCCCAAATTAATAGGATTTTTACTAAGGGAACCATTTTTATCTTAATTAAAAGAAGCTCTACCTGCTACACAATAATGAGCCAGTCTGAGCCAGTTCAAAGTTTATTACATTCAGATTTCAATAAATATAGACAGTGGTCTCTGTCTCAAAGTGCTGCTGAAGGAAACAGGAAGTGAGCTCTGCTGATCGAGTTGTTAGAGTTCACGTTGGTAGGTTGCTGTCACGGAAACAGGCCAAAGGTCGTGGTCAAGGTGACTGCAGCTCAGATCTGACTTGAGCTCACGTTGTTTTTGGAGCAAACCCTGAAAAGATACATACAAAATGTTTTACATGTATCATAGTAAAGTGCAGACGTAATAACAAGAAGCATAGAGTTTCTGTCTTTGTGACAAGAATGGAATTAGAAGTAAGTCCATCGATGTGCATGAGCGCAGATAACATTTCTATACTAAGATGATTTGAACATTTACAGAGGAGGGACAGTGTTCCAAAAACAGGAGGTCTAGAGAAAGACTTAAAATTTAAGATGTAGTATTTCTTATTCAAACAGAGGATGCAGAGGAGTAGTGGGTCAGATGAAGTAGATCAGGGGTCACATCGCTTATTCAGATAGAGCAGGGGATTCAGAGGAGAGGGTCAGATGAAGCAGAGGATTCTTCACCTGTCTGAGCCGAGCCAGTCCTCTGATGATTTCTTGTTGTCTCTGGGTTTTCTGTAGAAGCTGAGGAGCTGGAGCTGAAAGACAACATATCTTTTAGTAGTAGTTTGTTTGTGCCCTGTTAAAATACAGTACAATACAAGCAAAAACAAACTAACTACATTAGGTCAATTTAAAATATTAAAAACAAGTGCAGGCATGATTATAAATGTTTATCACCAGATTATTAAAGTACATCAGTGGCACCAATGTATTCTGTTTTGCATGTACTTCAAATATATTCCAATTTTGAGAAGCAAAATAACCAAAGCTTTCAAAGGTTTCAAAGTAAAGTCTGAAGTCTGCATGTAGATTATATCTCCATTAAGGTTGCTTGAACAATTTCTTTTCTGTAATTGAATGGGACACAAGATTTGCTTCTATGATAAAATGATAATTTTGAATGTTGCATAATTCTGAGATATGAATTTTAAAGAACAAGTTTTCATCAAAACCCAAGCTATTTATAGCTGGCACTTCAATCAATGTACCATTTAGTGTACAGACCACTAGAATGTTTTTAGAAAAAAAAATAAAAAATCATATACTTAGTTTTACTTACATTCAATGATAATTTTCGTTAAAATCTTTCTGCAGTTTTAAAATTGTCTGATCAATAGAGGGGCACTTGCATACAAAACAGCATCATCTGTATATAAATGCATGAGGCTCTTAAATTGGAAAACGATGGAATTATTATTGTAAAAAGTAGCAGGTTCAAAATTGATTGAGCCTTGGGGCACTCCTTTGCTCAAAATAAACAAATTTAAACCCATCTCACTACTGCCTGGGTTCTGTTTGAAAGATAATTTTGGAACCAATTACATGTAGCATTGTCAAATAATGTAAGTGAAAGGTCTTAGACAGAAAATCTGACTATGCCAGAGTTAACATGATCATTATCAGAAGAATCAAAATTATTATCCAAAACATCACATACAGAGATAAAATGCCTATTAAAAACATCAAGTATTTCCTCTTTAGAATTTACAACAACTGAATCCCATAAATTACTGGTAGGTATGAAATTGGGTATGATTATGTATGAAACTAGGCTCTGAGAGGGATCTTGCTGTGACTCACCATCAGCACAGACATGAAGTAAGAAGTTTTTGCCTTTCTAACTGTTGATAGATACCTTTTTTTTTTTTTTTAATGAAAAAATGGCCAATCCAAATCTGACCAAGTTTTTTAAGGATTACCTGTGTGTAGTGAGTGCTGTGGTTGCATATCCACTTCGTCTGTTCGTACATAAGGGAGAAAGTCTGGAGCTTCACCATGCACAGGAGAGTGCCCCCTATAAAAGACAGCAACACAAGACACGTTTTTATATATATATATATATATATATATATATATATACACACACACACAATATACAAAATCACCTTTCTGCAGACTGCCCAATTGTGTCCATCTGAAAAACACATTTCAAAAATCAGGTGTTTTCTAGTTGTGGTTTATAATATTTAATAAGCTCTCCTCTTTGATAAGTCTTTTTCATATAATTACCTCAAAAATAGGCATAAATGCATTTATGTAATTTAAGTTAAGTTACTAACTAGTGTTTGATAAAGGCAGCTAATTTGACACATATAAACCATAGGATTAAAAAAAAAGTATTTTACTTCTTTGGGGTACAATAACGTTGAACCATGTTATAACATGGTTCAAAGCTTAAAAAAAAGATTTTGCATAATACCCCCTCTTTAACTTAAATAAATAAATAAATATATAAAAAGGTGGTCAAACACTAAAAGGAGTGGTGAGTCTATTAGAGAGTGTGAATGAAAGTAAATTAAGCATTTCACTGTTTGTTGTAAATCATTTTTTGAACGGATACCGATACCTATAATATTTGCCAATATTAAGGTTTAAAATTTATAGTACAGTCCAAATTTATGCTAAGTTACAGTGAAGTTTACAAATTAATGTCATGTAAAAATAATAATTTATCTGGGATATAAATTCATATTTTTATTTAGTTTACTCAAAAAGACAAATCTGATGCACTGACGACAAACTGGGAATGATCCACATGACACACAGACTGGGGAAGTGCAGAAAAAACATTGATGCCAAATATCAACTAAATCAATATTGGACTGATACGTATATCTAAAGAAATCTGCCAATATCACCGATAATCGATACCATGCCTAACTGTGATGTTTCTTCTCACAATAATTACCACATTAACATTCCATATCATAACACCTGTATCTTTTGTACATCAATAACTTCTGTGTTTTTCTCAGTCTCATGGAGCTCACCCGACTGTGCGCCTTGGTTCTGCTCTGCTCGGGCTCAGTGGGGCTGAGGTTTGGGGGCAGGTTTTGGTTGTTTGTTGGATTATTGTTGGTTGTATTATTATTTGGGTTGTTGGTTGGATTCCTTTGCAGGGACAGAAGCTGCGCCTGCCTCCTCAGACGACTCTCTTGTCTCTGGCGCTGCAGTTCTTCAGGGTAACGCTGAGAGGCCGGGACAAACCTCCGGCTGGGTCTAAAACAAGAGTAATCAGATCAAACTATAAAACGAATGGAGCAGAGAGTAGGCTGCCGGTAACAAGTGACATACTGATGCCGCAAAGTTCTGTTTCTATATGCTGGCATATTTGATACAATTTAAATCTAGGTTATATAATTTTTAAAAGAGTGAAAAGAGGAAGTAGGTATTTAAGCACTCACAAATCCTTTGGCACATTAGTATTCACATGCATGACTTGGCCACTAACACAGATTTAGAGCAGCTTTGTCCGACACCGTACCAAAGTGCCATATAGTGACTAATTTGGCTCAAACTTGCTAATGTCCAGAACTATAAAATATAGAAATGTAACCATATCCAAATCTCACAGTGCGATATTTATTGCAATATTTTGAAGAGGCTAAGAGAATTTTTAAATTCTTTGACAAGACTTCGGTGTGAATCATTACTGTTATAATCCATAATGGGACAACGTTTAAAGACACATCCACAGTAAAATAACTTTGGATGTTGTATAAAAAAAGATATCCTCTGTACCTCTGTGTGTTCCACTCTGGTCTCTTCTCATCTTTTTTGGGACACTCTGTCCTGGTGAATGGCTCATACACCTCTGCTCCGAATCCTTTGTGCAACATCTGTAACATCTGCATGACCTGAGCCCTGACTACGGCATTCGGACCAGGGACCAAACCAGGGACTGGGCCGCAGGAGCCCAGGTCCAAGGTCTCAGAAATGTGCACTTCCTCTGTGAAGAAGGCAAACAGCAACAATTACTCTAGAAGATGCCATGGGCGCCACCATCGTCAATGGAGTTGTATTATTTAGCATGAGGCTACCGATCATGATGGCAAATAAGTTCTTCTGGTGGTGACGTGTTATATATCAGCTGTTGTTACTTATTGGCCTCCCTGCAGACGATTGAAATCAGAAAAAGAGGCACGGACAGCATCAACCGTGATGATGGAGCATTCCTCCTTTGACACACTTGGAACACCGTCCTCCAGAGACCACCAGGTGACAGGAGACATGGTCAGTCTGAGAGACCTGCAAGATCCATCAGACTGACCACACCTACTGAAAGTAACAACAGCTGATTTACGACATGTCACCACGAAGATGGGTGATAATTCTGAAGATGGCTTGTGCCTAGTAGTTGCCAAAACATGTTAACAAGGTAAATACATCTCCTACTACCAAATTGCTAGTGTATAAAAGAAGACAAAATGAATGTATTTAGATTTGACTGCAGAGCCATTTTAAAGCATCCAAGAGAATTGGTGCATTGTTGCAATGCATTGTTGTTTTCTCACATTCTCCATGGAAATGAATTGGGATTCACGTTTAACCGGAAATGCTACCACAAAGAAAGTTTAGTAGCAAACAGGCAAAAGTAGGCGGGGCGGTATAAGGTCAATAAAAATATCAGTCAAGTAATCAGTCAGTATATGAATTAAGAGACAGATGATTTTTTAAAGGTCAAAGGTCATCGACAGTTCACCCCTCAGCACAAGGATATTTGTGAGAAAAGGATATAGGTAATAAGTGTTGCAAAAAGTTAACATTGACAGCTGATTACTAACAACACTACGAAGTCTGCTGTATATCTTTATAACCTCAAATCACCCACCTGTTTGAACTGCAGTGTTTCTGAGATGATTGACAGCTGTTGGTGCCACCTCCTGCTCAAGACTTGCGTCCTGATTGACCGCTGCTGTAAGAAAATTATATATATATATATATATATATATATATATATATATATATATATATATATATATATATATATATATATATATATATATATATATATATATATATATATATATATATATATATATATATATATATATATATATATTTCTGTAATATTTTTTTACATACACTATATAAAAAGACAAGCTTTTTTTCCCCTCACTGACATGCAAAGTTTAGTCTAATTTCATGTCAGACGATAAGAAAAAAAAGTCTATGTCCAGTAGTCAATACAGTGGCTAATTCAGATGGGTGCATATAACATACTTTAAATAAGGCTTGAAATATTATTATTAGATCTGTATGACAATGCAATGTGATGTTATTTAGGTTATATTGGTAGAATTATCAAATTTGCCATAAAAAGTACTGATTATGATCAATTGGGCCAGTTCAACTGAAGGCCTGAGGGCCAATAAAAATTTATCTGTGGGCTGCATTTGGCCCCCGAGCCATAGTTTGGACACCCCTGGTGTAAAAGGTTTGATGACTGACTGTTGAACTGTAGTTCAGGCTCAGAGCAGTTTGTGACTCGGGCCTCCATCTCTGGATGCTGCTCCTGAAGAAGACAAAAAGTAGTGCCATGTATGGAAAGATGGTGCTTGAAGTTAAAAAGGGGGTATTAGGCAAAATCCATTTTTAGAGTTTTCTATCATGTTGTTGTTTTTCCCTCATCAAAAACATGCCAAAGAGTATTTTAGCAATCTCTTCTGGGCTCTATTCGAATCCTCCTTATGGTTAATTGTAAGATTTTGTGCAATGCTCTGCCCACAATGTTTTGGCATTTTTATGGAGAACGTTAGTTCTCCATAAAAATGTCAAACCATTTTACAAAACTGTACACAACAACTTGACAAATCTGATACAGTAGTGCAGTAGTTTCATTAGCGGGATGCACAATGATTGTATTGTGATAATGCTCTGAAGGGGGAGTAACTTAACGCAGAGAGTAAAGGGAGGGGGGACTCAAAAACTAAAGTGAAACTTATAAAACATGTTATTGCTTTGTTTTTGGTGAATATAGCATTTTCACAACAATAAAGGGCGATGTAAATAAGTTATGTGTTAGCAGTTAATAGAAGGAAAAAAACTCCTTTGATAAAAACAAATCTTGCTTTCATTGAAACAGTGTTGTACCTTGTTCCTCTCTTGCTGTGTGTCTCTTTCATACTGTCTGTGAAGTCTCTCTCCCTCCTGCTCCACTCTTCGCTCCTCCTCCTCTTCTTCCCGTTTCCTCCGAGACTCCTCCTCCTCTCTACGGCGACGGCGCTCCTCAACCTGCAGTTTGATTGTTCGCTACAAAAACAGAGCACACTTCAATTTGAGAATAATAGCTCTACAATCTCAAATGAGTCTAATTAAAAAGTCTTCAGGTATATAAGAGAAAGTACCCGTTGGTCGAGTTGCTTGAGTCTGCGCCGCTCTCTCTCCTCAATTTCTGCCGGATCCAACAGAGACGTCATGGTCCGAAGGTGACTGAGCAGAGACAGACTTATGTACACATGTGTCTATGGAGAGCTTTCACTTTATATTTGAAGGCACAGACTAAATGTTTTTAAAACAAAATGTTATCCAATTGAGTAGAGCTGCAGATCAGTACAACCAGACAGACGTACCAGAGATGGAGACCACTGGTCTGGTCTTACATTCCATACCAGGCTCATAGCAGCAGTGTTACCTGGCTCTGGTGGTGTGTCCCCCGCTGTTATTTGTCTCCACACCCCCTCTGACCTCCTCCCACTGGGACAGACTGGAGCAGAGGCCTGTCTCACCCCTGTCTGCGCTAAGACAAGGTGGAGGTACAAAAGAACAGGACAGAGGGGCAAGGGGGGGTCTCTGGAAGGAATCAAAGTGAGAAGCCCACAGGTGCTGGTCCTCTGTCTGAAAACAAGAAAAACATTTAAACCAAACTGCCAGATTGACGTGATGTGTATCACATTGAATTTAATCATACACATCATCAATCTGGTATGACTTTCGCTGGAAGCGGTCGGAAGGTTACACCCAGTCTCTCCAGCAGGAGCTAGATTCTCATGAGCTTGTGAACTCACAAACACCATGAGAATCTTGCTGTGCCGGGTAATCAAGTCCACCTCAGAGAAAATGTTGCTTTTTAAAAGACATATTATGCTTTTTTCTGATATGAAGTATACATTATTATAACATGGTTTAAAGCACCATTCAACATTAGGATGCTTTAGTCAGCTAGTCTTATCCTGATGAGGTATTTGAATGTGAAACAGCTCTCTCACTTGTCGTTGTTGTAGTTTTTCGAGGCGTTTTCTTTCTGAACTTTCCTCTCGTTGTTTGTCCAGCTCCTGAAGCCATCGTCTCCTCTGCTCCTGCCTCTGCTCCTGAGTCAGCTCCACCTCGTCCATTGGTGCAAACTCCTACGAGATTAAAAAAAGATTATAATTATAACAAATACTACTTCTGTGTGTGAGATGGTATTGCACACTACATTGCTAAACTCATTGGTTTTAATCTTTAATATAAGAGAGAATCTCTTATATTAAACTCTTATTTTTATGTATTTGAGGCTCTTACCCCGACTCTGAGGCTGGACCTGATGGCAGCCGGTAAATCTTTGTAACTGATGGAGCTCTGGACTGAGACCAAACTCTCTGTGTCGTCCTCCCTCTAAAACCCAACAGACAATAAAATCATTTAATTTATTCTTTATTCTATTTTACATTCTGTTCATTGTAAACCATAATATTGATCTAAAAACAGCTAAATAATAGAAACGGGTCCATTAACTTCCTATTTGAAACTGCAGAAATGAGAAGCCCCGTCACGATAACACATTTTCAAGTGCTATATATTGCTGTAGAAAATACAGGCGATAACATAAAAACTATAAAACTACACTGACTAATAAATTCTAAATGTTCATTATAATATAAATCATGAACTGCAGTAATAAAAAGCTAAATGAAACATTTTTGTAGTTAGTTTTGCATCTATACGAGTCATTTTAGATACAAGTTAATTATTCAACCCTCCACAACTCAAATCTCATCACTGTACAAAAAATAAGTCGATATCATGACAGGTGTGCTTCATAGTGACATTTTTACCAAAGTAAAGATAAGATACCTGTAGTCTGGGTGGAGCCGACCGGTGGATCTTCTGCTTCAGTGCCACTTGTTCATCTGAAAAGAAGGATAAACTATTTAAATAAACCATATACAGAAAGTGTATTATGTCTGTATATAAACATGTTTGTACCCAGATCTTTCTTCCATTGAGCTTTCTTTGCCTCCAGTGCAGCTCTGTCCTCCGACGGCCGCTCTTCCACCCAGCTTAACAGACCTCCAGATCTAAACAACAGGTAAAAGAAAATATTATCCACAAGATTTATTATTTCCTATGACTATTACTACTATTACTATTTTTATGTGAGTGTGTGTAGCCAGAAGAACTGACAGACAATTTGTGATCCCTTGAGAACTGAACAATAAATGCAAGGCACTTGGCAATGCTTTTTTAAAACACAGATGTAGATGGTGCTGCACTGGATCCACAAATAATAACTAATTGTTAACAACACTTCCTGGTCTGCTGCACAACTTGGGGATCATTTAAAGGCTGGTATATAATCCAAATATTATATATATTTGGCATACTAATGTGCTTTACAAGTTTGTTGAAGCCTCTCAAAGCACTACACTGTAGTCATTATTCACTTCTGCAGCCATAGCTGCCCTGGAGCAGACTGACCACCATCAATCTGTCACTGACACACGCCACATTCATACTAGGCAAAGTGGGTGACGTGTTTTTTCCCAAGAATAAAACAACAGAATATGGTCAGAGCGGGAACTGATCCTGACTTTCGAGTTGATGGACAAGTGCTCCAATATGTGAGCTTTTGCTTTGATTCACAAAAAAAAAAAAAGTCTCTCACACTTTGAACTTGTTTGGTGCATTTACAGTTTCAATTTCTTCCCTTATTTCCTCTGGTCCCTTTGTTTCATTCGATACAGAGTCCGTCTTGTTTTCTGAAATAAATTTTTTTTTTTAAATCTATATTACTGGAATTCAAAGCACATACATTTTGACACTTTTCATGCTGTTACCTTCAGTGTTTTGGGCATAGTCATTTGTCTGGACCACTTTAAGAATATGCTGAAGCTGCTCATTGGTCAGACAAGCCTCATTCTCCTTCAGCGGTTCACTCTGATTGGATGGCTCTACTTTTTTCGTGGGCTCCTCTGGTTTCCTGATTGGTCTCACATTTTGGGGTTTGGCTGCTTTCACCTTAAGCAAAAACATCAAAAGGATTATTTACAAGGACAATTTAATGGCATTTTCCTGCTATTTCCATGTAACTTTTTTTTAATACATCCTAAAGAATAAATGCAGCTGGCTAGCAAATTACAAATACAAGGTCTTATCATCACTTTACCTCCCTTTTTTTATCACAGTTTTCCAAAAAAAAATTTGTGGTGCCAGTAATACCTTATCATTTCTGCTAGAAATTAAAGTATCAAAAAATGTAAAATAAGTTTTGAATTGTTAATTGCTATTACAGCAGTGATAATTTTTCATCTCTCTGAAGGTAAGCAAATGTATATGCAGTGTTTGAGAGGACTGAGCCACTACTGAGGCAAATCCATGATTTGCCTGAGTGTTTGACATTATGTTTAGTATTGGCATAGCTCACCTAAAACTAAGAAGAAGGAGGCTCTCAGAATCCATAATTAAACAGGGTAGACCAACCTTGGCATTAGTTTTAAATTCTTTTCTCGGCATATGGTTCTCTTGAGTTTTTGAAGTTGTCACAGTTTGGCCCCACTCCTTGACGATGGTCCCTCCTTTTCCAGGTTTACTCTGGTGGCTCCTCCCATTCAGTGCATTCTGTTTCCTGATTGGTTGTTCCTCCGTTCGGGGTGTATGTGTATCCACTCTTGAGGGCTGTCTGCAGCTCAATACGCTGGGCAGTCGGGAACTTGGCTAAAAATGAACAAAATTAATAAAACCATAATTATTCGTTATGATTTCAGAGGCTTTGGCTTTGGTGGTGGAATCAGTTACAATTTATGAGACGTTAGCAATGGAATAAATTGTTTTGGTTACGAAAACAGTAAGAGATCAAAGTAATTTATTAGAAATTAAAGATGTTTCACATTACCAGTACATTTTACTCATTAATTTCAAGGACAAATGATTGACATGGCAATTACCTTCCCTGGATTCTTCTGAACTTTTTCTTCTGCAAAAACAGATTAGAGAGGGAGCAAAAAAAGTTGCAAATAGGTAATTACATAGTTAAGTATAGTTAATATTATAACTATATATATAGTATATTATGAAGTATAATTGATATTGAATATAACTTACCACGGTTTAGTAGGATCAGTTTGGGTTTCCCATTTTCCAGCTCCAAGAGCAAACCATCTCTATAGTGAGGGAGAGCAAATATATGTAAATTTGTTATGTTTTTGGAATAATGTGCATATTGTTAAATTGTCTCTGCTGTCTAAGTTAGTACAGGGTGATCAGACATCCCTATTTACATGGGACAATCCCAATTTTGAGCCCTGTGTCCCATGTCCCAGTGCATTTATCCAAAGCCAGTGATTAGTTCCAGTTTTATACAAAAAAATTTCGACCCATTTGATCCCTGTCAATTGTAAAAAAGGGTAATATATTGCCAAATGTTTTTTGTTTTTTTTTATTAAGATACAGAAAACTGCTTGAAAATTGCCAAAGGCCAAAAAGTGCACTCAGTTGCAATGACAGAAGGAAGTCTCTCGTGTTATATGCTGAGTCACATATAGATGAGAATGGGCCAAATGTTTAGTAACCACCCCAACCTGGTGTGTCCCAGTTTTTAATTTTGAAAGTCTGGTCACCCCAGGTTAGTAGTCCGTACAAACGTTTATTATAATATATGACAAGGTGTTAAATTTGTGCTAATCACATAGAAATATAGAAATCACTGTATTTACTGTGTTATGGGGTCACATATCGTTCCCTTTTTTGCGTGTATCATTTTAAATCTTGATTGTGTGATAATAACCATGTGTCGCCTTTGAATTTCTCAGTTCTTATCTTACAGCAGGTCTAGGATCAATCGCAGCTGTTTTGAACCAGCCTGTTGACAGCTAACATTACTAGCCTCATGCTAATTTCAAAATTCAACACTCACCCCAGGTTCATACTGAAGGGTGCCGTTTAGAGTGGTTCGGAATAGATAAAATCCCACCCGAAGATGGGGACTGAACGGTCAAAGCGACATTTTTCGAGGTTAAAATCAAGTTTTTGTTCAAATTGGTTACAGCTGCACGTCCACCTGCCCTGTGTACGTTGGATACTGGCAACAGCCAAGAACAGTGCCACTGATTGGTTCATTCATCTTCAACTCAGCCAATCACAAGCAACGAATTGTATTCTTACAATTTAAACTCTTTTACGATTTTTATTTTGTGCAAGTGTTGAGGACAAACGAGTTTAAGTTTCAATACTTAAAATGCTTGATACCTAAAGTTTTAACATTAACAATGTACCGTTGAAACTAACCAGAAGTCATAATATTAAGGCAAGAGCCAAACAGAAACCCACTAATGCTGTGTCCACAACCTTTATTTACTTTCATTATAATCTTAACTAATTTGTCATTACAGAGAAGAGATTTAACTTTTTGCCATTTTTTTATTTCATATGATTGACCCACTAAGAAGTAGAGAGAGTAGAGAAGTATTCGCCATTAACCAACCCAGGACAAATTATTATTGTTAAATTTTCTCCTTTAGGCTTGCCCCTTGTCATTTACTTATTTTACCCTCTTAAATTATGTGGGTGATGCTTGTTGAGTTTTTCTATCGATTTTTATCAAGTTGGTTGCTTGTATTGGTCCAAAGTTTAAGAAACGAGGTAAACATTAGCGATATTGCATGGTGCTCCTATACATTTTGCTCATGATGGTTTAATTTTTATTTTCTCTCTTTTCTTCATGTTTCCCTTCTTTTGCCCTAGTTTACTCTGTTATTAATAACTTATAAACCTTACATATTGCATTACTGCACTGGCCTGTCTAAGCCTGTTGGAGGCGCCTGAACCTCTGCTTTGCCAACAGCCTCCGTTAGCCTCCCTGGATGTTGTTTTTTACTCCTTTTATGAGCCCGGATTACTGGGACGGACACCCATGATTCTAGCCGGTGTTTGAAGCACTCACCCCCCGTAAAACCAGCCCCATATCCAGCCTCAAAACCTAACGGTAAGTGCTTATTTTGCCCGGAGAGGAGAGAGCCACTGCGTAACGACAGACCGTGCTATTAGCATTTAGCATCGCGGTTAACCGAAAGCACATCATTTATTTATCTTTATCTTTAAATACAAAGTTATACCATTGACACCATATTTATCCATATACTATATTTTACTAAGAGCGATTACGATACGTATTGGGTCTTCATGTGTAATTAAAAACATCCTTTAAAGACGGAAAACTGATTTAGCCTGTTAGCGTGTTGTCAAGCTAAGGTCAAGAAGAAGCTGAGAGAAGTCCACATAAACGTGTCTGACTTCTATTAGCTTAAACATTAATATTTTTGCAACGGCGCTGCGATTTATACTGTCAAATAGCCAAAAAACGCTTTGTTTTATTTTCCCTACAAGTTTAAATGACAGATATGTTAAAGCGGAACGTTACATTGGAGACTTTATTCAATGTTATAGTCAAATTTGCTCTTCTGTTATGGTACAATATGTGCCCTATCATTACTTTCTATTTGCACTTTCATTACAGTTGTAAGTTTGAGTAAGTTTGTATGTTATTAACTGTATATAAGACAATATAATAAGTTGTTGCAATTTATTCCGTACCATAGCATCTGTTATGGAGGAACTGCAATGAAAATACCACATGATATATTACATTTGGACGATGTGTTGATTTTTAATATATATCATGTTGGGTTTATAAAGGGTTAAAATGGAGAACTAAGAGTCAAACCCACAAACAACCAAAACAAAAACAATAGTGCTATTTTTAGTTCACTCGCATTTTCATTATGGAGCTAATGTCTCTAGAGGGCGTCGTTTAGTGATTATCTAATTAATTGAATTCTTGTTGAAGTCTAATTTTGGAGTCGTTTTAATTCCCAGTTTTTGACCTTGTTTGATATTGACGAGACCTGAATATTGCCATCAGAACATTTTATCATGGTAGCTTTTTTAATCCATTGCACCTCAAGTCACAGTTTAGTCACAAATCTAATAACTTTCTACCAACTATTACAGCCACAAAAAGAACTGTATCTCTAATTTAAAAATTTATGAATTCAGTCCACTAATTAATTGCTGAATGATTTTCAATTCTGCACAATAAAATATGTTCTATCATACAGCTTAGGATGATATTGCGTTGATATTGTTACAATCCATCAGAAATGATCTAAAGTGTGTCTGTAAGTGTCTTTTGATAACGTACAAATAATGCACAAAAGCAACAGACTATAAAATGTAAAACTCCAAAGTGTAAAAATAAAAATACATTGATACAACTATAATCTTGTTTGAAACATTACACTGAAGATGTTAGTTTTGTTTTTGCTTTTTCATTTTTAATCAGCACTTTTAAATATTTTTTTTCAATTACAGGCCATATACTCAACATTCAAATGTTTTTATATTCATAACAACTGACAAATAATGTTAATATTGTAATATAATGTAATATTATTTATTGATGTACCTCTGGCATATTTTAGCTACCCACATAAACCTTTCTAGTTTGTTAAACCCAAACTGCATTTCTGGCATTTTGTGTTGACTGCTGTACATTTATTGCAGAGCAGCCCTGTTTCTTCTGTTTCATCAGATCATTGTGCGCTGATGCAGGTTAACAGTTTGCAGACGCTTCATTGTTTTATAAGGCGGGGAACATTCACATGGTTTAATGGACATGTGTGCACTTTTCTGTTGTGTTTAGCAGTGACCCTGACCAGGGGAAAATGCTGGTGTGAAAGTGGAAGGTGTTTCTTTTGTCTTTGTTTATGATGAGGGTGGATTGGATTAAAATGAGTACTCCATATGGCTGAACAATATGGGAAAAATATCTGATTGCAATTTTTCTGACAAGCATTGTAATTGCCAAATAGATTTGCAATTTATGTTTTAATAATAGGATTCTGTTCAAAGTTCAGATTTTAAACACATCCAAGAGAATTGACAAAAAGACTAAAATATGAACTGTAAAACAACATTTACAGTATTATCAATGATTCAATTTAATGGTTTGAGCTTTGTTCACTAGACAAAAGTATATACTGTTGTTAAGTGCTATGGCAACCATATTAATTTTTCATCATTCTGAAACTCAGACATATTACCCACCTCAATCTCATATCTATAAGTATGTGAAAGAAACATAGTTCAAATTGGTATAGAAGAGTGGAATATTGGTAGTATTTGTTCATCAAATCAAATCAATAATCGTTCTTGTCTGATGGTTAAAGTATCAGAATTACACAGGTCCTTGTATCTCCAGCCCATGAAGATAGTCTGCGTCTAATTGGCCTGAGTGAAAGTGAACTCTGTTTTGAGATTGGCTCAGATCTCCTTCAGAAATAGAAGCTTAATCGGAGTCGGCTTTGTCCTGGTGATGCTCTGATCTGATTGAACAAGACAGGGCTGACCACTCTTAGATCCAACACTATACAGCAGTACAGATAAACAAGCACTGAAACCACAAACTCAACATATTAGGCAGGGCTTTAATACTGAATCAAAATCACAATTTGAATGGATGCAATTGGCAAATTACAAAGCCTGACATTTTTTTAAGTACAATAATAGCAAGAGTTTTTTTTTTTGTTTTTTTTCCCCCAAACCATACAACCCTTGTATTATTTTTTATAATGCATTTCTCTCCAGCAGCTTGATATAAAAATACTTCACTTTTCCCTGTCTGTCCCAGGGCATCTGTGGCTACAATAGTATCTTATCATGAGTGTGGACTGAATGAATAATGCATGAATTGTAATCAATTTGAGAATCAGGAAGTGTTCTATATATATTATTATTATTTCATATCTAGGCCTGTCATAATAATTACTATATCAAGTTATCGTTCAATATATGAAAGCTGGAACAATATGTTTTAGACTTCAGAATTTATCGTGTGTAATTTCTTTTTAAAAGTGGGGAGATTTGGAGTATTTTTTTTGTTAAACGATAAGATTTGAGCTGTAGGATTGAAAAGTAACTTCTGTAGCTAATTATTGCTTCATTCTGCTCTTAATTTGTTGCAGCTCATGCCACTTAATAATGCTGCCTATTTAAAAAATTGTTTACTGGGAATATCTTGCTTTACTGTTATTGTGTCAGTGGCATAAAATAGTATATCTCTGTAGCAATATTTTCTTCAAAATTTGTTATTGTGGCATGTCTGTTCATATCACAATTTTGTTAGAGTCTAGATTACCACTGATTATAATCCAATCCCAATTCATGGCATATACATCTTTATATTGCCAGTGTATTGCCTAATCTTGCATTTGATCCTAAATAAAAAACAGATTCATCAAATTAGAATACTGTAATAAATATAACATCACAATGTGATTGTATATTGCTGTTGAACAAAGTGGATCTCTCAGTTAAAAGATGATCCAAGATGATCAATGACGATTTCAAATGACTGAATGTCGGATTTGTTTGCAATTCGATAAATCGCACAGCCCTAGACTAAATCAAGAGAAAACGCAGCATGAGCTCAGCCGTAGCCTCTTGTTTTGTTTTACAGCATCAACTCAAATGTATTTCTGTCTTTTAGATGTTTGGGTGATTGATGTGTAATAATTGTATCTGGTTTGACTGATGAGATTACACTGGGGCAGATCTGGTCTGATGTTTCCTGTTAAAGTTTATTTATAGAAACTGCTGTGTTCACTGCACAACGTCCAGTGTACTGTCACAGTGCACTGTTCTACGTGACGACTAAAGTATATTATAACAGACCAATTTATGTTTTTTTTTTCTCATAGGAACCTCTCAGACTTCACCCTCATGGGGTCAGACATAAACCAACTTTGAATGGGAGTGCTCTAATTTTTCGGCAGTGGATTGGCTCACCGTAATTGGTTGACAGCAGATTGGAGTGCCCTGATTGGTCGACAGTGGATTGGAGCGCTCTGATTGGAGGATTTGCGCGGTGGGTTTCCGGTCTGGCGCCGCCTCCCCCCGGGGCCGGCGTGCGCACGCAGCAGCCCCCCTCCCCCTCACTGCTCACCAGAGCCCATGCTCAAGGTACAGACTCTATACTTCTCATTATGAAGTATTCATTTTATAAGTTCCAGAGTACTGATGTTTCCCATGGTGCTTCGCAGCAGGAGGCGTGGCGCGTCCTTCTGGAGCCATGTGCCTCCCTCACTGCCACAACATGGACCAATCCAAAATGCCGGGAGGGTCTGTGGGAGGGGCTCAGAGAGGGGGCGTGTCTCTGGAGCCATTCATTCACCAGGTGAATGCAAGAGCATCAGATGGAGCAGTAGGACATGTAGTATATGTAGTATTATGTACTACAGTGTATACAGTGTATACAGTGTGTTTAATACATATATGTCACTGTGCAGGTGGGGGGGCACACTAGTATGATGCGCTACGACGACCACACTGTGTGCAAACCTCTGATCAGTCGAGAGCAGCGCTTCTACGAGTCTCTGCCTCCAGAGATGAAGGAGTTCACCCCAGAATACAAAGGTAACGGTCACTATGGTTACATGCCCAGAGGTAATGGTCACTATGGTTACACACACAGAGGTAATGGTCACTGTGGTTACACACACAGAGGTAATGGTCACTATGGTTACACACACAGCGGTAATGGTCACTACGGTTACACCCACAGAGGTAACGGTCACTATGGTTACATGCACAAAGTGCAAAGGTAATGGTCTCTATGGTTACACGTACAGAGGTAACGGTCTCTACGGTTACACCCACAGAGGTAACGTCACTACGGTTAAGCGCACAGAGTACAAAGGTAATGGTCACCACGGTTACATAGACAGAGTAGCGGTACAGTACAGGACCATGGGAGACAGAGCCCTTTGTGTCCAGGCCCCTATACTCTGGAACTCACTCGCTCCACGCGTACAAACTGCTGATAAATTGAAATCACTTCTTAAAACATTTCTGTATAAACTGGCCTTTAATCCCACCTAACCATCACTGTAGTCCTTTGTTTGTGCATGCCTATGGATGTGTGCATGACTGTACTGTTCTTTATTGTGATGCCTGAAAGAGCTACTAATCGTGTTGTGAACTGACATAAATTGTTCTTTTAATTTTCGTGTTTTTAGGAGTGGTTTTGGTGTGCTTCGAGGGTGACTCAGATGGGTACATAAACCTGGTAGCGTATCCGTATGTGGAGAGTGTGGAGGAGGAGCCAGAGGAGAGGGACACCCCAGAGAGAGAGCAACCCAGGAGGAAGCACTCGAGACGCAGCCTGCACCGCTCCTCCTCCTCCTCTGACCACAACAAAGATCATAAAGACCATAAAGAACAGAAGGAGAACAAGGAGGAGAGGACGGAGAGGAGGGAGCACGACCAGGACTCACAGGAAAAGTAAAGATGTACTATTACAATATGTATTACATGACACAGGCCTTGTTTCTGTAGACACAGAGTTGGTAGACACTTTCTCTTGTTGGTGTGATTGCGTTTCATGAAAGATTGCAAGTATGAATATTTTAGCAGTTTATGTGTCAACTGACACTGATTAGTAAATTAATTACAATTTTTTTTGTGTGTTGTTATTTTTTATATACAATTAGAACCAAATTGTGGTTAAAATATGCATAATGAAGAAAAAAAATCTGAAAATCCATTTTTGACTTTTTGATTTTTAAAAGGGCACAGTCAGTGTGAAGACATCTATTTTCCAGCACATTAGGGATGGGATGATTCTCAAAAAAAGATTAAATGATTCTGGTGTTTCAATTCAACTTCATATTGCGTTCAATTCTCACATGTCCCTCCATGCACACTGTGTTGTCATTTTGACATGGACATGAAAAGGTTAAGCCCGGGGTCCTTTTTCAGATATAGAAAGTAAACAGCTCTATAGAGGCTTAGTGCTGCTATGTTCGAGCAGGTGAGTGTTATCTTTCAGTCACTTTTCATTTTACATTGATAGATCCAGGATTATCAAAAATATAAACTTTTAAATACATTGTGGCTTTACCCATGTTTATCAAATTCACTTGTAATTTACACGCAAATCAGGTTACTGCCATAGACTGTATAAAGAAGTAGACTAAGTGAGTGTGACGTGACCCATAATGTTCGACTCCAGTCAAATGGATCACATCAAGGCCAGTGGTTACCAGGGCAAATTTGGAGCTGAGTTGCATGTTTGGAACTCCGACCGCAAGTGTCATAGCAACCAAAGAGCCAATGCAGAGCGAGGCTGTTGAATTTAACACCCCTTCCCACAGGCACCACTGGTTCAGTAGGAAGGCAGAAACGCACAGATGCAGACACGAGAGAGTCAGGAGGAGCAGAGACTTTTGGTCAAATAAATTATCAAAATAAATAAATGCCATTAACTAGCATATCATAAACCACATGCATCTTTTGAGACAACTATTTTTTACAATGATTCAAAGCTGTAGCCTAAGTCATTAAACCAAATACAATAATCATTGAAAAATTCTGTTTCATACAGCAATTAATTGTGAAAAAAAATTGTGGTCTTCTGAGGCCCGACAAAAAATTGAATTGTAACGTATGTATCGAAATAAGAATCAAATCGTGACAAAACAGAATCCCCCTGACCCCCACAGCACATGGTCAAAATAGAATATGTTATACCTATATTTAGTAGCTTCAATATGAATCCAAATAGATGTTATAGTTATGCAGCAGCAGCAGTAGTAGAATTTTGAAAAGCTGTAGTTCCAAAAAGTACTGCTACAATGACAGCAAAAATATTAAATTAAATTAAATAAATAAAAGATTGTGGGGCCATAATTATAAGCTGAATTGCAGTTTATTATAAATTGTTAAAATATTGTTTTGTGTCATTCTTGTGGACCTAATCTCATGTCATCTCTCAACTTGTGGAAATTGTGTCTCTTGCCACCTCTAATAGATTTTACTAACCCTCTCTATTCTCTCCCCTCAGTCTGGGTGAGTTGAAGAGCCCTCGTCTGGACCCAAAGCAGCACTCTGAGGTCCCGTTTCAGATGCTGGACTGGAACAGCGGCCTGAGCTCAGAGAAGATCAGCTACAATCCCTGGAGCCTGCGTTGCCACAAGCAACAATTGAGCCGCATGAGGAGCGAGTCCAAGGACCGCAAGCTCTTCAGTATCCTTTGCTGACCATCAGAAGGCGCAAAGAGGGGGTTAGTATTTTACTAAAGCCAAAAATCTTTAAAACATCTAGTCAACCAGAAAATATATTTTGAATTATGATAAAATAAACTTCTCCAAATGCACAACGACTGCTGTTCCACTGAGGAGTGAAGAAGTAAGTTGAGATGATTTTTGTGAGGACAATGTGAGCACTGAAATTGAACATTTATTTCAAATCCATCCCTCCATTTTCTTCTGCTTGGCCGGGTCGTGGGGGCAGAAGTCTAAGCAGGGACTCCCAGACTTCCCTCACCCCAGACACGTCCTCCAGGTCCTCCGGTGGGACCCCAAGGCGTTCCCAGGCTAGCCGAGAGACATAGTCCCTCCATCATGTCCTGGGTTTTCCTCTGGGCCTCCTCCCGGTGGGACATGCCCAGAACACCTCTCTAGGGAGGCGTCCAGGAGGCATCCTGAGCAGATGCCTGAGCCACCTCAGCTGGCTCCTCTTTACGTGTAGGAGCAGTGGCTTTATTTCGAGCTCCTCCCGTGTGACCGAGCTCCTCACCCTATCTCTAAAGGAGGGCCCAGCCACCCTGCGGAGGAAACCCATTTTGGCCGCTTGTATCCGCGATCTCGTCCTTTCGATCATTACCGAGAGCTCATGACCATAGGTGAGGGTAGAAACATAGATTGACGGGTAAATCGAGAGCTTTGCCTTTCGACTCAGCTACTTCTTTACCACAACGGACCGCATCACGGCACCGATCCGCATGTCAATCTCATGAGATATTTCGAAATGTTAATCAAATTCGAGGGGATGTATAACTTGGCCTGAAGCTATCGTATTCTTGCCCTTATGACGATGGATGCGTCTAATGCCATACTGGAACAATGGAACACTGGAGACAAGTGATGGAGTGATAGATAGATCCTCCACCAAACAATTGCATAGACCAATTTTGTAAACTTTTTCAGTCCAGTTTAGCAAAATATTTCATTCAGTGAAGAGGCTGTACCACTAGAACCTAAGTGTGATGTGCAGCTGTGGGATCAGAGTTGGCACATCTGGATTCACACAGAGGGTTCAAAGGTCACGCTCTGATGTGGAGCTTGAAAAACTCAGAACTGTTTACATCTAACCACAGCTGCAGCGAGAGGAGAAAGTGAAAAAAGAGGAACAAGAAAACAAAAAAGAGTGCACATTACAATAAGCCAGGGGTTTTAGGGCATTGAACTGCTGTAGAATCTTTTTAAAAATCCTAACAGAAAAGTTGGACTGGGTGACAATAATCATATTTATGTATCTCAGTTTTTAATTTAAATTTTGTTTGATTGCCACCATAAAAATTAGTCCCTATAAATGAATGAGTTTGAGTCTAACCTGTCATATGCAGTTTAAACTCTCTGTATGTGAGTTAGTGTTAGCTCAATTTCGATATTAGGGAATAGACTTGATACTCAATACCGATACCACAATGATAATTTTAAAAAATCTCTTCATTTAAACAATAGAATGCAATTTTCAACATTAAATTGCAGGACTTTCTTTTATATTACCATGTGGTCCTATAGCTGTGTAATCCCTCAGTCAACCAGGTAGGTTCCATTGTAGTTCATGGGCGTAGTCTATGTGGTCTTTCTTATATATGTGTGGCCAAACCTGCTTGTAAAAACCTGATCTCATCAGATCTCAAAAGTTAAGCAGGACTGGGCCTGGTTAGTACTTGGATAGAAGACCACTGTCAATTTCAGGTACCACAGTGAGGTGCCAGTGGCAAAAACTCCCATTGTGTTCTTAGGCAAGACACTTCTCCCACATTGCCTAGTGTGAATGTGGTGTGTGCTTGAGTGTTGATGGTGGTCGGAGAGGCCGATGGCACAGATTGGGAACCTGACTTCTGTGGCTACAATAGTAGCTTATTACCACCGAGTGTGTAAAGGGACTTTAAGCTTCTTGAAAAGCACAATACACAAATTAATTATTATTAGTACTATTATTTATACTTATTCTGATACAGGTCAAAATCATATATATATATATATATATATATATATATATATATATATATATATATATATATATATATATATATATATATATATATATATATATAATCTATATTTTATATATATATTATATATATTTTATATATTATATTATATTCTAAGGCTGTTCAGGAAAGGTTCATTTTTGTCCTGTGACTGACTTTTAGTATTGATACCTGCTCAAATGAGTATCTAGTGTTGATAGTAGTTTTAGTATCAGTTAGTATTTGCCTTTCAATATCGATACTTTTGTGTGGGAGTTGTTCCTTGATGTTACTGCTGCAGAGTTCTTGCTGTTGGAGAATGTGGTGCATCACTTCTCATTCCCGTGTATCTTGGACCTGAAGATGGGAACGAGGCAGCATGGAGACGATGCCTCAGAGGAGAAGGCTGCGCGACAGATGAAGAAGTGTGAACAGAGCACTTCCGCCACACTCGGGGTCCGAGTCTGTGGGATGCAGGTAAATATCAAATATAACACAATACATGCAACTCAATATTTTATTTTCTAACATTTTGTTTGTTTGTGCATCAGATTTTTGAGTAGGGTCGTAAGTGAAAATATGAATTTATATGCCGGCTGAATAAATGTTAATATTTTTACAAAAGTATTAAGTTTATTTGTAAACTTAACTACAACTTAACATAAATTTTGTTTGTACTATAGATATTTAAAGTGTAATACTGGTATAGACAAATATCTGTTTTAAGCCACAACAGTAAGACAAATTTCAGATTATTAGATTATTATTGGCTCAAAAAAATCCATATCAGACCATCCCTAATTGTGCTCATTAAGCTACCGGTAGTTGTTTTGAATGCAAAATATGTGAATGAGATTTTCACAAAGTTTGACCCAGATACAAAGATCATCATGGTGGACCATATTTATAGACAATACATTTTAAAATTAACTATTTGCACATTTCCTATGTCATTTTCCTATAAATACTGCTCTGTCTGAGCCATAAGCCTCTCAGCACTTGATATATTTTTTTAGGTGTACCAGCTGAACACAGGGCACTACCTCTGCAGAAATAAGTACTACGGTCGCGGTTTGTCAATTGAGGGTTTTAGACAGGCCTTGTTCCAGTATCTACACAACGGGAAGATGCTGCGACGGGACCTGTTTGAACCGATCCTCCACAAATTGCGCGGTCTGAAGGCCGTGTTGGAGAGACAGGCCTCCTACCGCTTCTACTCTTCCTCCCTCCTCATCATCTACGAGGGGAAGGTAAGTCCAGACAAGACCAAACCAGGAGAACAGGAGGGTGGTGGTTCAGTGGTTGTACAAAGCTCGGAATTAGTTGTACGAAACTCAGTCTACTGCTGCTAGATGATTGGTAATTTGGAATGTCACAATTATAAATTAACAAGGTTAATTAATGAGCTAATTTATGAGATAATGTACGGCTTCAGAGCTCAACGATTAATTGGAGTAATTGTGACCAGTTCATTATTAAAATCGTTGTTGACTATTGTAATGAGGATTATTCATTATCTGGATTGTACAGATTAGGCAAGACACTTTACCCACCTTGGCTAGTATGAAAGTGGTGTGTGCGTGTTGAGTGTCGGAGGGGCCGATGGCGAAGAATAGCAGCCTAGCTTAAGTAAGCAGTAGTTTTTTTTAAATATATGTATTATTTTTTTTCCAAAATGTTTCAACCAGCTGACACATATATATAGTACTAAAACAGCGAAATCATGAAAAAAACAGTGACCTACACATTACATATATTTTCCAAAAATGCTTTGAATTTCCCAAAATTTAGATTTCTCTGTCACATATAGAAAGCTACTCTATAATGCTGTAAAAATAGTAAAAATACAATTAAGCCTAATACTCTCTTGGTTTAGATCTGAATTACACAAAATTTACACCTGATTGTCTCCACAGGAAACACAGGACAGCTCTTTGTGGCATCAGAGAGAATCCCACTGTGTCCACGCCCCCTCTGACACTGGCCCCGCCCACTGTGAAACGGACACACCCCCAGCCTCACAGTCCCCGCCTACAAAACCACCAGACTCCACACCCTCCTCCCTTCCCCACGCCCCGCTTGTGGACGTTCGTATGATAGATTTCGCCCACTCCACGTTCAAAGGCTTCCGGGGGGACACTGCGGTTCACGACGGCCCAGATCGAGGCTACGTTTTCGGACTTGAGAGCTTGGTGGGCATCCTGGAAGACCTCCGGGACGAAAACATGCCCTAGCACCACACTTTTACCCTCAAATAAACCTAAAAAAAATTACCCAAGATTCCCAAATGTGCTTCTGTATGTGAGGACCTTGACAAAGTCTATTTTAACCGGTCCAATGTTGTGTTTTTATCAGTGGAGTCCAGTGGAAATGTCTCGTTATTTTAACACAAAGATTATTATGGAGATTTAAAGGCAGGTTTTTGGGATGATGACAAACGAGGTGATGCAAACTACAGGGAAAATGTATGTTAGAAACTTCATATTGTACCCAAACAATGCATGTGCATTCAAGTGCTCTGTTAAGTAATTAGTGCCAGAGGTGACAAGAGTAGCCAGAAATGACTCAAGTAAGATTAATATTACTCAGGTATAAGTTAAATGTATTGACCTGACTAAAAAGTATTTGGTGAACATACTACTGAAGTACTCTTTCCTACTGTTGTATCCGAAGAACAGAAGAACTATAGAAATGTCAAAATGACCAAAATATGACATCTGCAGATTTTTGTCACAATTCTTCTTTATATTTGAAGACGATCATATTTTTTATTTACATTCAATGCACTAACTTTGAGCAGAAGTTGAATTCTGGTGATATTTGTGACAAACTCATGAGTACAGCTCCTTCTGCTTCATCTGAGATTGGACCAATCACAAAATTAAAAGCGCCAATCAGCTTCAAGTATTTGGTTGAACGTTCCTGAATAATGTGTTAGGTTCGTCCCATTTAAGTTGACATTTTACTTGCATCTTAATGTGGTAAGTGTAAATGTTATACCCCGCCTAATGGCCATAGTTGCTGGGATAAGCTCCAGTGATTCCAGTGGCAGTAGATGGGGTTAGTCATTTATTTCCTGTAGTTGGCCTCCACCTCTTGTCTTTTCCCATAAACTAGGATTTTGCACTTGTGTCAGAGCCATAGCCCAAAACACTTCTCTATATTCGTGAGGACATTTACAATCAGATTTATTCAGAATATTACATTTGAGACATTAGCAGAAATGCACAAAATGTTTGAGTGGTGAAATTGTTTAAAGGGAAGAATTTTAAAGTTACTTGCACTTTTAGATTTGATACATAGCATTACTTTCCTGTTACTGTTAGATTTGTATAAGGAACTTGTTTTACATGGTGTACTCAGTTTAATCTTGTCTACAGTGATATTATAATTTGTAAAAAAAAAAAAAGATATATATTATATTTTATATTCCTTTTTATACAATTTCCTTCACATAATGGTTGCTATGATATTTTTTGGGACTGTAAACCATCAATTGTCTATACAGATCTAGCTGACAAATCCAGACTAAACTAGGACTAATAAAACTTGAATTTTGTCTGGCTTTAGACCAGATTTCGTCGTTGTTAGACCTGTATTAATTCTGGTTTAGTTCCTGGTTTTGGGGTCAGTTTAGCTTTAATTTAAAGGTTTTTGTTTTACACATTTTTGCTTTGTCCAATTTGGAATTGTTTTTTTTTTTTAATTATTATTATTTTGGTGTATTTTCAGATGGTGTTGAGTAAAGATTAAGTTCTCAAGTTGAAGTTTACACACCAGTAGGAAAATTTTAACTAATGGAAGTCTTTCTTGTAAGCAGGCACATTTTTGTTATGACCAAAAACAGCTTTAATGGAGTTGTAAGGGATTAACCTGGCTCAAAAAATCTAGTTTTAATTTTCAATTTTTTTATTTTTGTTAAAAAAAAAAAAAAAAAAATCATTTTATTATATTTTTTTGCCAATTGGTCCTAAGGTAGACCATTACAAGTTGCTTCAGTCATTTAGTATTGCATTCTTTGCTATTCCCAGTGACCTAGAACCACCTTCTTTGTTATTTCCAAATTTGTATATTTTTATTCTATTTTGCTAATCTCTCAATAATCAAATGTCCTCACAAATATAGTCTTAACTTTATCAATACAACCATGAAGAATCTACAGGCCAAGCCTCGACCAATCACCTCTCTTCTTGTACGTCACATGACCCATTTCCTCCCTTTGTCTTTTTATTCGTGGGTGAAAACCAAATGTTTATTTCCGTATAAAAGCAGGTGTTGTGTTCAAAGCAATAGCAGAGGAGATTTGTAGATCAGCCTTAACTGTTTATCAAATATAAAAATATATATCTATCTATGTATGTTTCTGTGGGATATTATTTTCTTACTGTTAAAAGCATATAAAGTCCACTATGAACGTCTCAGAGTCTATTTTAAAAAGAAGTCTTGGCAGCCATTTTGGGACTGTTTTTCGGCTACTAGTGTTAAGGATATTTTTATGTAAATATTTTGTTGCTTTGTTTAATGTCACACCAACCTTAGAAAACGTTACAGGTTTCATAAGGGAGCAAAACTATACAAAAAGTGACAACACTACAAAGAATAAAACTAGGCCTAAAGGTGGACTATGTAACCTTTCTGGAGGAGGGGCTGGCAAATTCTTGTCTCCATGGAGATGATAGTGCTTTGTCTAGAATGTTCCACAGTATGGTATTAAACTATCTTGAGTGGTGCGAGCGAGGGCACAGATGTGATCTCTGACTTGGCTTGGTGGTGTGTCTCCATGGAGATAGATAATTTTAATGATATATTATGGAACATTCAAGGCAAAGACCTAGGTAATTCCTCATTCGTCCAGGAGTCTTGATTGCAAAAACAGTGTCCAGATGGTTACCACTGAAACCTCCACATTCAAAGCAAAAAAAAAAACATCTCCAGGCAGGCAAGATTTCAACATTAACCTCACTTTGTATTACCTTTAAACCATTGGCTTCTTCTGAAAGTTAAAACTTTACTGGTTTGGTTAAATCCACCCGTCACTCACTCGAAGCATGACATCAGCTGACCAATAGGAAGAGAGTGGGGGTGTGCCTGTGTGAAAAATTATATGACCATTCAGTTGTCAAAGGGTCAAATAAAAATGTGATTAAATATTGTAGGGGTAGGCGATATGACCAACAAATAGATTTTCCCCTCATTTTGACTGACCATTATTTTCTATAAAATGTTTCTTTGTTGGTTATAAGCAAATAAAAATGGCTTCCAGTATTTATTTTTTTTTTAATATAAACAATACAGACTTTCATAATTTGGCATTCCAAAAACAGGTAAAATTTTACTGGGTTTACTGACAGAGGATTGGCTGCTGGTTAAAAAGTTAAAGTTAAAATTACTGAACCTCGATCTGTATTAAAATTCAATTAATTACACAGCCCTACACTGGAGTAAACTAGGGCTAAAGAAGTGTTGATGTTGGATTACAGACGTCAAATCAAAAGTTGTTGGGGTTTTTTTTTCATTAGAATAAAATAAAATAAGACTAAAATGTGTCCAAACCAGGGTAAGGTACTGCTAGAGTAGCTTATACTGCTGAAATATATTAGTTACATTTGAAATATATTAGTTACATTTATTTGGAATATGAATCTTGTTTTGAGAAGTTTTGAGAAATTTAGCTCATTTTACGAATAGATTTAACAGTTAGTCCTTTGCATAGGGATTCCACGAAATCAAACTGCAGTGTTGCGATCATTGAGGAAAAACATCACTGTTATTGACACATGACCAAACAACAGTTAATAAATTCACTGACCACCTGAATCATTAAGCAATCTTAATGTGACATAATCCCTTAATAACTCTTTTAGGAGTATAGATTGAAATGTAATTTTTGCTTCTAAAAGTCTCATTTCTGTGTTCTTACAATGATTGGTCGTGATATCCCTACCTCTTTATCTGACCAGTGATATTGAACTTGTTGCATGGCTTTTCTGACTGGATTCAGGGGCATTTATCTTAAAATAAGGAAACAAATCAACCAAGCAGGTAGAAAAGTGTACCTTATTTCTAGTGCAATCATTAACAACAAAGCAGATTATTATTCCAACAGGTCATTTAAACAGTTTAGAATTTTTTTTTTTACAGCGCAGGGCAAAACCAAAATCAAAAAGTTAACCAAAATTACAATTTGAACCAGTTTTAATTGAGTTAATTTTAAACATATGTGACAAACTTGGTGTGTAAAATCGTACTTGATATTAACATGTTGCTGTGTTTTATATATATATATTTTTTTGGACACTTTTAGGCTCTGAAATGTCCCAAAGTTGCAGCCGGATTGTCTTTACTTTGTTCAGGTTTTGAGGAAAGTCCCAAATCAGAAAAAGTGAAATAAAAAAATTATAATAAAAAATATGTGAAGATGAGAGTAGATTTATTGTTGTTGAGTAATTCTTTCTTTCTGAGTGTGACTGTTCAGTTAATAATTTTCGGAAATATTTCTTGAAACTCAAAGGTGCCCAGTGTAATTTTTTGAGTGAAGGGTCTGTCACCTGCTTGTCTCCATGGAGATGCTATAGAGGATATACAGATTACATCACACAAATACAAAGTTTACAACTCTGCTAAATATTTAGTTTGTACCTGACATCTAAAACAAGAAAATCAAGTCAACAATAGAAAACAGTTAAACAATGGGGACACTGCAGACTACACACACATTTAATACTGATACAGACTTTGGGATCAGACACAGCTGAAACAAACCTTTCTCTCCTTAAATAAAATGTTTCTGAGTCCATATGTTGAAGAAATTATTATTGTGGGGCAAAAAGAATAGCTCCATGGACAAAAATGACGCAATAAAAAGCAAAAAACACACTTTGTCTGTAAACTTGCTCATAGTTCTGCCTCAGTGCCACTCAGTTAGAATGTTGAGGGGCATTTTTCAAATAAAATGATCTCAATGCATAACCTCTTTTGCTTTGCCTGGAATGTTTCACAGCATGGCATTAAACATATCCAACTTCATGGAGATGAGAAAGAGATGATCCAGTTAAACATTTATAAATTTACCTTTGGGATACTTCAAGGCAAAGTACAATGCAATCAATAGGGAAAACTGGTTCTTAGCCTGGGAGCATGACATCATCACATTTTAAAATCTGAAAACCACCAACAGATACGCCCATTATTGAATAAATGCAAGATAGATAAAGTTAATGCCATATGGTGGAATATTCCAAGCAAAGCAATAACATGCACAAGGAGATAAGCAAACGGCAGACCCTCCACCAGAAAAGTCATATAGTATACTTTAAAACTGTAGTTTCAATAGATAAACGTGCCAAAGCTGACATGTCAAATTCATGTCCTTTTAAAGAGCAAGAGTCAGAAACCATACCCCTTTTAACACATTCATTATGCACACAAATTTGGGTGACCAACTCAAAGCAGTAAAAGTGGGACACGTTTGGTGGGGACATGATGGGATAGACATGATAGATTTAGGCTTATAGATAAAGACTCCTTTAAAACAACATGATGTTCAATGTTCATTCCTAAAAACACATTTAGATATTTTGGAATGGCATTAGATCTTATTACAACTCACAAAGACACCCCCTAAAAACGTGTTTGTTTGTAATATTTATGGTATGTGGGACAAGTGACAGGACTAAATGGTTGTAATAAGCCTAATTCACACATGCAGCCTGACCTGGGAATTTACCTGCATTTTACAAGAAAAGGGTCATGTGTGAACAAAGCCAGAACTGATTTCCTGACATTTTTGATTGTGCAACTTCCTGGAAAAATGACTAGAAGTATGCACAGACGCTTATGCGTGAATAAAGCCGGAAAATCAATGAGATATAAATAAGGAACTTGGTGGTCATCCTGACACAAATGATGATACAAATACAACTCAAAGCTTAAATTATAACTATTCTTCTGTACCCCTCAGCCCGGCCCCTTGTAGAGCTCGTACTCTTTGAACAGGATGAAGTCTTTGAGTCTTTTTGGCAGTGACAGAAAACTCATGAATGTGGCCGATCGGAGCCGCAGTCGCCCCAGGCAACGGCGGATTCTGAGGCGACACAAATGCTGCAGTGAACGCGGGTTTTCTAAGAGAGAAACACAAGGGTTAATTATGTTAATTATGAGCATGTATAATATATTTAACTAAACTATGACTTAAAGCTACCTTCTGTAAGTTTAGTTCATTTTTATTAGCACAGATGACAGATGTGAAACCTGTTCCTCCCTCCCTCTCACCTGGCCTTTGTTCAGGCTCACCTGTGCTCTCTGATAGTGTTCCAGCTTTGGTCTGACAGAAGAAGAAAATCAGAGAGCAGTAACGTAGATTGCATCTCTTGCATCAAAACAATCTGTGCAATCAAGACTTGGTTCCTTGTTTGAGACAACCCAGAACTAAACTAGAACTAAACTTTATTACCTTTAGTGTTAGTTTAGTGTTATTTATTTTCACTTAATAAAAAATATAGAATAAGATCCTTTATACAATAGAATGTGAAGAATGGTTACCAAAAATCCACAGGGGGCTTAAAATGTGCTAACCTCCATTTAAAGTGCATATGGCTCTGATAAAACAGTGTAAATTCAAGCACTTCATTGGGGTTTAGGACCATTGTGATATTGCTATGGCTTGGCTACTCTGCAAAGATGAGACCAAGTCTTTGTTTTGCACGTCTCAAGTCCTAGTCAAATTATATATATAATTTATGTAATTTCAAGTCCAAATGACCAAATTGCAAGCTTGTATTTTTTCAATTTATGATTTCTTTACATGGTCCTTCTTTAAACGGTCCTAGTCACAAAAGGAGAAGTTAGAGTGACTTGTTCCAGCTGACTGTTTTCCTCATCTTGTGTTTTGAAAATATGTGAATTATAAGCCCAAGACAAATTTTTCCTTCTGGGCGATAAAGTTGAACCTGCTGTAAACCAGGACTGACCCATAGTCTATGGACAGTCTATGGACTATGGACTAACCTTGAATGGTGCAGATCTCGGGCCACACTTGGGTCTCCATCAGAGCCGCCTTCAGTTTGGAGCAGAAGGTCACATGGTCCAGGTAATCCAATAAGATGCGGACCACATGGCCAGTGAGGTATCTCATCGATGAGACGCAAATGACCTCACAGAACTACAAACATGGAGGATACAATAAGTTAGGACTACAAAAGTGTACAAGCCAAATAAGGCCTTTTATGCCATACTAATGTTTATGGACAAACTGATCAAAATGACCAGTAACCTGAACATTTGAAAATGGGTGTTAATAAATAATCTACATATGACATGTTTTTTTTGTATTTTTATAATTATGACTTGGTTTGGTGGGATAGTACCACCAAACCAAGTCATGATAAATATTTATCATAGTTTTACCAGTGAGGTAACAATTGGAGTAAGGAAAAATAAAAGTAAGTATAAGTTGAAGAAAAGTACAAAAAACAGGAAGTAGTCATTCTAAAACAGAATACCTTTCATCAATATGGAAAATTACATCCAAAACTATAGGGACAATTTATGAACAAGGACGGCATTTTTCTAGCCGTTTAAACCTTCATTTAACTAAATAAAGGTAATCTACATTCATTAGTAGAAACAATATGTATTGTGCAATGAAGACAAAGTTTGGTTCTTGTTAAAGTGCCTGTGACAGGTTGAACTACCCATTTTAGTAAAGCACAGTTAAGATCATTATATTTTTTTAGATTTTACAAAAAATGTGCAATTATTTTTCCAAGCTTGGCTACTTTTTGAGTTTAAAATTTTACTTCCTGGTTGGAAGTCATGAATCTCCCTCGGGTATTCCATAACCTAGCAACCATGCCATCAGTGGGCCAAATCTCCTCTAACACACACAAAAATGATTATTTGACAAATAAAATATAAGAAAACATCTATATTTTGTTGAAATAACGTTTAAAGTATCACAAAAATGTCAAACTTTTGGATAGAATTCTCAATAGTGTGATTTTGTCAATACTGTCAATACGTTCCTGTAATTTTCAACATATTTTTCAACTTTTTTCACAAACTGATTCTTGATTGGTGTAAAACTATAATTTATATTTTCCACAGGTATTATCCCATCAAATTAAGTCCAAATTAAAGAATCATTATACCTGTCACCTGTGGACTTTAAATTACAGTTCCTAGATAACAGAACTGGAATTCCCTCTACGTATGTCATATCTGCTGCCCATGTCCAACCAGGAAGTAAAATTTTAACCTTCACCAAAATGACAAAACTAGAAAAGGCCAGGCATATATTTTTATTCATCAAATAATAACTATGTAAACTAGACAAAATTTGGCCCTTGTTAACATTATGGTTGCTAGGCAACAGTCATGGTATTACCTCTGCGCATGTCATATCTGCTGCCTGTGTCAAACCAGGTAGTGAGATTATCAACTTCATCAAAGTTGTTGAAATAGGGGAAACCAGACAAGATTACTAGTACAATCTTTTATATAAACATGTTAACTACATTTTAATGAAAAGTGCAGTGTAGTCTATCATGTGCTGTTTATATTTTGATAGTAGTACCCGTACCATAGTGTCTTTGATAACAGCGTCGCTCCAGCCTTCGTAGTTCAGTGGGATGTGAGAGCCACTGCCGTACGGACAATCAAAACACTTTTGAACATCATACCCGAAATTACACAGCATCCTCATCATCACCTGCAGGAGAAGACAGGTACTGAACCAGGACTAAAACAGGACTAAAATAGAACTAAACCAAGACTAAACCATGGGTTAAACCAGGACTGGACCAGGACTAACCAATGGACTAAACCAGGACTAAACCCCTGGTTTAGTCCTGAACTGAACCAGGACTGAACAGGACTGGACCAAGACTAAACCAGGATTAAATCATGGGCTAAATCAAAGAGTGAACCAGAACTAAACCAGGACTGAACCAGGACTAAACCAGGACTAAACTACGACTTGCCTCATCCTTTATAGTGTACTGCAGGGCTGAGGGGAAGTGTGTGGTGTTGACTTTACAGAAGTAGTTCACATTTGCCCCAAAGCGGAGCAGCAGATGGATCAGCTCATAGTTCCCTAGACGCAGCGCCACCTACAGGGCACACAGCACAGTTCATTAAATAGGTTCATTCACCTCTGTTACCTAATAGTATTTGTAGTACTTAAATTAGCAGCAGTACTACTTACATATATAGACACACACATACACTTGAATCCTAATTAGTAGTAGTAAAAGTGGTTTTACTCTTGATGGAGTTTTGGAAGGTAATGGTAACAGTAGGGCTATAAAAGTAGCAGGAAAAACTGTAGTAGTCTGGCTGTTGAGTTCAGATTCTGTTTAGTGTTAGCGCACTACTACTAGTGGTCCTGGCCTGCAGACACTTGAAGTGTAGTAATCATTATAGTTGTACTTTATTTATTCTTTGTTTGCCAGGAAAGTTGTGCTGACATGTGGAATCTCAGAGGGGAGCCTATTGTACATGTTTTTTGATGGGGAAAACTGGAGAACTAAAAGAAAACCTGTACTGGCACAAGAACAACGTACAAACTCCACACAGAAATTTCCAGTGCTGCATGGGAGTTGAACCCTGGACCTTCTTGCTGTGAGGCTGCAGTGCCAAACTGCATGCCACCATCATGCTGCACCACTAAAACTAGTACGAGAAATAGTAGTACTAGCCTGCAGGCACTTGATGGGGTCCTGATTGGCCATAGCTCCGCCCTCTAGAAGAGCTTGGGCTGATGGGACATCATTGTTGGAGACGGCAAAGAACAGGGCGGACTTCCTCTCATCGTCATAGCCACGACGGACCCATGGGTGCAGCATGTAATTCGGGTCATACCCCGCCTCCAGCAAAGCCTCATGGGAAATTAGAAAATATAGAACAAGAATAATTTTTAATAGATTTGAAGTGTCGATTTCAGAATGTGATTATGTCATTCGCTCATAGGGGGCAAGAGCCAGTGTTCTTATTGATTACATGGTATTTTCATTAGAAATATCCAAAAAGTAAAAACTACAAATGTTGAATCTGATCATTCGGCCCCTGAACTTGCTATGTTACAAAAAGAAGAAGAACTGCAATTTTCACTGTGCCCATTTCTCTTGATTATTATGGGCTTGTAGAATGTTGCGATATCATCTGAAGTCTGCAAATTGCAATTCAATATATTATGTAAAACCAGTGTCTTCTCACAGAGCTCTGCAGCTAAAAGAAATTATTTCATTGCACCCTTTAAATACTTGTCATTGTTTTTTTATTTACTTCCAGGAATCATGATCTGATATTCTGTGGTTTTGTAAATGTAAATGACTGTTGTTACATTTGTGCTTCTGCCACTTGGCCAGGACACTCTTGTAAAATATCCATGTCAATGAGTTTTATCCAAACGTTCACATACACATGCTCATGTCATAATAAAGGTTATTTTTTGGCTTTTTTCAAGTCTCTGTCACGATAACAAACCCATGAAATGATTGACTGTTAACCTTGATTAACCTCGATTTTAAAGCATTGTTTTATGTTAAATATGCTATTAAAGAGGGGATATTAGGCTAAATGTATTTTTGGAGCTTTCTACCATGTTAAAATGTCATTCCCTCATCAAAATGTGGCTGAAGAAGTTTTAGATGTCACGCATGATTGAGAAATCTAGAGATTGATAGCTGTAAGATGCTGTGCAATGCTCAGTCCACAAGCCTACATCACTCAAGCTCCCACACGATAGTTCTCCATAAATATACAAAAACATGATATAAAACTGTCCACAGCAACTTGACAAATCTGAGATGTGCAGTAGTAGTTTAGTGACTTACTGCAGAGAGTAATGGGAGGAAGAACTCAGAGTGTCAAAAACGAAGTAAAACTTATAAAAGATATAATGTTTTCAGTAAGTATAGCATTTTTAAAACGATAAATGGTAAGAGGGTGATCTTTTTTGCTTTTTGTCCCCCTTTTCTCCCTCTTTTAAAAGAGGGAGAAAAGGGGTTGCTTGTCTGATCTGGCATCCCTGATTGATAAACAGATAAAGGTGTAGTGGAGATTTACCTTTATGCAGTGGGTGTGTCCTCCTGCTGCTGCAGAGTGGAGAGGGCTCATTCCACTGTCCGCCACTTCAGACATGGAGGTCACCGGGATCAGGAGCTTCAAAGCCCTGACAACAAACTGCATTTAGCCAGAATATGTTCGCATACACACCAAAATTTGAACATTGACTGATTTCTAGAGTTATCAGATATTTAAATCAGACTAATTCTGCAAAATAGACTTTTTAGAGCTTATAACCATATTATATTTGCTTGCCCTCACCATTTACTCACCCAAAGTTATATTTGGAGTCATTCATACATTTTCAAAACGGCATATTGCCAATCAACTCCCGTTTTCAATGCCACCGGCATACGCCCACTGCAATACACTCACTCCTCTCTACTTACTATTTTATTTTCTTAAACGATGATAAGCGTAGGATTCAGCAGTGTCGTATTGTCATTTTGGTACAAATGAAAACGATCCGCTACTTGCTAGCGCACGGGTGCTCAGACTTTTTCAGTATGTGAGCTACTTTTAAAATGATCGTGTCTGAAAGATCTACCACCTAATACAAAAATGTATTAGGTGGTAGATCTTTCTACCACCTAATTTCTTATTTGTAAATGTATTATGAATTCTTACATGTACAGTGCATTTTGATGTACCTTGCACAACGTCATGAGATAATACTACACAACACAATTGAACTTCTTACATGTTCATAATTACTTGTATGATGATTACTGCTCTGAATGGAATCAGTGAGGGATGCATAGTTCGGGCAGTAGCTTCTGACAGCCAGGAGTAAAATTGCATTTTTCGTTTGAAAGCGATAACAGAGCTAATCATGCTGATTACAGTTTTGTCTTTTTTTTTATAGCCATACAAATCATGTTAAACGAAGTATCAGAATTTACTGCATTTTTTCACACAACTACCTGTATTTTACACATCCATCCATCCATCCGTATTTTTTCTTTGACGCATCGAATAAATGACTGGGAAAATCCCCGCAGCCCCCGCGCTCTCATTCGTCACCTTCGAGGGACAACAGAGGCAGATTACCGTAATGACGGTAAAATATTTAGATGTCTCCGCTTTGAGACGCCGTTTGAATTTACATGAGAGCACGACTAGTTGCGGAGTTATGCTGCTGGAAAGTCCGCAACCGCGCTCTATCGGCGACGATAGGATCCAACGCTATAGGGTCAAATTAACTCGCGCTTGTTTATGCGTGTGCAGCGTCCATGATGTGACCTAGGGTAAGGTGTAATCTGACTGGTTGTCCTGTATATTAGTCATGTGACTGGATGGATGACGGAACGTGATCTACCCAAAATGCCTTCGCGATCGACTGGTAGCTCGCGATCGACGTAATGAACACCCCTGTGCTAGCGTGATGCTCCCATTGGGCTCTACAGTTTTCCAACGCTGAAGTCAGTGGATTTGTTTTGTATTAATTCACTTGAGATGAATATTGTGATTTAAAATGTGCCAATTATAACATAATGATCCATGGGAGTGATAGATTACAGCTAAATAGCAGACACAAGCAGATTAGGTTGGCATATGGCAGGTATCCTCAGCCTCACAGCCCGAGGATACACTCTGTTGGTCAGTCTGCTTGTTCTGGCCTGTATGGACCTGGACCATCTACCTGAGGGCAGCTGTTTGAAAAGATGATGAGCAGGGTGGTGCCAGTCATGCAGGATGTTGTGCACTCTCATAAGACAGCGAGTGGTGTAGATGGTACTGATCTTTGGGAGAGTCGTCCCAATGATTCCCCCACTGTTTTCATCATCATGCATGCCTGCTGGACAGCTTTAGTGTAGCTGGAGAACCACACTAATGAGCTATATGTCAGAACACTACTGATGGCACAGTTGTAGAAGTTCACTATCACTGGTCTGGGGATGTTGGCACTCCTCAGTTTCCTCAGGTAGAGGTGTTGCTGTGCCTTCTCCACAGTGGAGGTAGGGACTTTCACCCCCAGAAATTTAAAGTTGGTCACCCTCTACCACCTCAGTGCCAATAGAGGTTAGTGGTTGTTGTGTCCATTTTTGCACAAGTCCACAATAATCTCCTTGGTCTTTTTGATGTTTAGAAACAGGTTACTACTGTAAAACCATCACGTCAGATGTTGCACCAGATGTTCCTGCAGTCCGTTCCATTGTCATTGGTGATGAACACTGTGGGGTCGTTGGTGAATTTGACAATGAGATTGGAGGAGGAAGAGGCAAAGCAGTAATGTGTGCGGTAATGAGTGTAGAGCAGGGGGCTCAGTATGCACCCTCGGGAGGACCAGTACTGATAAAAAGGGTGGAGGAGGTGTGCTAGTCCACTCTGACACTCTGTGTGCGATTAGTTAAAAAGTCCATAATCCAATTGCACAGTGTGGTGTTTAGTCCAAGATGCTGTTGTTTGGCCAAGAGCTTGTATGGCTGGATGGTGTTGAAAGTGTGTGTGGTATGTGGAAGACAATGGCAGTGGTGTCCTTTGTTGACCTGTTCTCCTTATATGGGTCGAGTTATGTGGTATTGCAGCTTTGATGTGTTTGGTGACCAGGCATCTCTCCAGGCATTTGGCAGGGATGGAGGTGAGTGCCACAGGTCTGAAGTCGTTTAGGCATGTGACATTGGATTGTTATGGACTATTGTGGCTGCCATAACACAGGCTAGAACCCATGATGTCTTTCTTTAAAATTATTCACTCATGTGCAGGTTTTGACAAGGGAAGCCATGCAAAAAGGGCAAACTAATGAGGCAAAGACAAAAATGGAATAGTTATGTTAAATGTTATATGTTAAATATACACTTTGTATCTTTTAGGTGGAGGGGCTTAGGCTTCCTTTTCTCTATGGAGACGTTATTCTTTTACCCAGAATGTTCCACATCACTGCAGAAAGCTTAGCAATCTCCATGGTGACAAGTGTAGTATCTGATTTTTACTGGAAAAAGGAAATATATTCACTGTGTCTAGATTCAGTGAAAACCATTAAAAACATTGGGCTGCATTACCTGCATTAAATGATATACCATATTTTCCGGACTATAAGTTGCACTTTTTTTCATAGTTTGGCTGAGAGTGCAACTTATACTCAGATGTGAAATATATGTTTTTTTCTTTCTTATTATGCATTTTTTTGGCTGGTGCGACTTATACTATGGAAAAATACAATAAGTGAAACTGGTTAAACTTTGAGAACGTACTTACTACACAGTCAGATATAAAGATAAAGTGTTTTGTCCTTAGCCCTGTAGTACCTCTGACTTACTGTAGGTGTCCTCTGTGAGCAACTCTGTGGATGGGCAGGTGTCCAGAGTGTTTGGGCACGTTTGGGTCTGCTCCATACTCGAGTAACAGTCGGATCATCTCTGGGTCCCCGTGTGCAGATGCCTCGAACAAAATGGATGCCTCGTCATTGGCCTGGGACAGAACATCAGCTCCTAAAGAGATAAAACACAAGGAGGAAGCATCTGGGGAGAGGGAGGAAGGTTCAGCACTAAAGGTTCAAGCTTCTGCTAACAAAGACAGAAGGGTTTGTGGTGTGAAATAAAAAAATAAATAAATAAAATGGGAGCTCTACCTGCAGTGCGGGTAGTTTCTTTGGTGTTCTATCTTGTGCAGTTATTTTTATGAACTTATAACCATGTTATAATGGTGGAATTGAGTTTTGTTCTATTTGCTTTGAGTAATCCTTGATAGTAACAGTCACTTATTGTACTTAACAGTATAATACACTTTACAAGTTACTTAACCTGCTATTTATTGTTGTCCATACACTGCACTGTATATAGCCACAGTCACAGCCACTTATTGTCGTAACGGGTGAGTGTAGCGGACCAAAGGATGCAGACTCGGGGAATATTTACAGGATTTATTGTAGGAATAGGACAAATACAAACAGAGGGTGAACCGGAGGTGAGCAGGTGAGCAGGAACACCGGAAACACAAGGACCGGGGACATGAAGGGACCACAGGACGACAGGCAGACCAGACGGGCGTAGGGCAGAGCGGGCAGGAGACATCCAGGGCCGGAGCACGACAGGAACACAGGGACGACAGGAACAAGTGAGGACGACAAACGCAGCACAAACAGGGTGAGTCCAAACAGACGATCTCGCCCCGAGTGTCTTCCCCCATCTCCTCTTATCCATGGCAGGTGTGGTGATTAGCCAGATGGAGAGCAGGTGCGCGCGGGAGGAGCTGAGAGCTCCGCCCAGCTCCAGGTACAAGCAGGTGAGGGAGGGGGAAGAGCACACAGGGAGGAAAACCAGGAGCGGACAGTGCGGATCATGACACTTATTGTACCAAATAGTTTAGTAGATTTATGTCTATTGCTAATTAATTAATAATTATTTATCTTGATTTTGGATGCATGCCTCATATTCCCCTGCTGTTCTTAAACTTTGCATTGCAACACTGTTATTCCTTCATTGTTGGACAAATAAAATGTTTAACTTACCTTACCTTATTACCTGTCAGAAGTACTCAAAACCTGTTGACATCAACATAATCATACAGGAGTACTCCTCTGTGTTTTTAAAATTTTAAGCCTTCCTTGCATATTCCTGGTAATTTACCCAGGGAATTGCCAGATAAAAAAAATGTATCAACATTTTAACTCTTTTAACACTGAACATACAGAGGTGAGGAGGAAGTGTCTGGGGAGCCAACAGGTCTCACCTTTCCGGAGCAAGCTCTCTATCACCGCCCGGTGGCTCCCCTGAGCAGCGAGGGCGAGAGGAGTGAGTCCATAGTGGCTGCGGGGGTCGGGCCTGGCTCCACTCTTCAATAGCAGGTCGACCAGAGTGGAGTTACCCAGCTTCGAGGCCTCGTGCAACGGGCAGCGGCCATGACAGCCCTCCTGGTTCACTCTAGAGCCAGAGCTCAACAACAGTTCCACCAGGTCAGAGCGGCCCAAGCGGATCGCTACAGACGAAAGAGGAGGAGGGCTGTTAAAAGAAATACTATGACTACAAAACCAAAGGACTATTTATGTGATTAGCAGTAATACATATGGACAGTTAATTGGTGGATGTCAGATTATAGAATATGAAGCTGTCATATTCCCAGATGGGGGCAAGAACCAGTTTTCCCTATTGATTACATTGCACTTTGCCATGAAATATCTAAAAGGAAAAAGTACAAATGTTGAACCTGATCATTTCTATAGTGAACAAACTCATTAACTTGAGTAACAAAAATCTGTATTTTAACACATTTTTCATTTTAGCTGCCCTCCATCTCTATTAAACATTATTGGCCAATAGAAGGTTGTTATGTCATCTGAAACCCAACAATACTGCTGTAATAGAACTGTGATGCATTAGAAAACACCACCCTTATAATTTCTATATATTGTAATTATTATTACTATAATAACATTTACATTAATGTTGCCAACAAGCAGATGCAAAACAAGGGTTTAGTCAATGCCACAGATACACAGAGGACCCACACAAGCAGGTAAAGGACAACTGGTGAAGGGAGGGCATTGCAAGTCCTAATTACATGGTGTGCTTTGAAATGAATGGCGTGGTTATAAACGTGTCTCTTGTATTCAGAATCAGAATCAGAATCCTTTTATTGCCATCGTTTGTGAACACAGTTCACAAACTAGGAACTTATTTTGGTGATAAAGTGCAACATAAAACATAAAACACACTGAATAAATACAAATACAAATAAGGGCATGCACGAAGTTAAAAAAAGATATGCTTAAAAATCAAATAAAATACTTAAAGTTAGAAAATATATACAAGAGCTGCATCAGAACAACAGTGCAAACATGACTTATTAAAGTGGCCGGTGTTATAAAGTGTCCAGTTTTGTGCAAATATTATAAAGTGTTCATGAGACAAACTGCAGAGGGGAAGAAACTGTTCTTATGACGAGAGGTTCTGGTCCCAATGGACCGTAGCCTCCTGCCAGAGGGAAGTGGCTCAAATAGTCCATGTCCAGGGTGAGAAGTGTCAGCTGCTATACGGCCTGCTCGCCCCCGAGTCCTGGAGACGTACAGGTCCTGTAGAGATGGAAGGCTGCAGCCAATCACCTTCTCAGCAGAGCGCACAATGCGCTGCAGTCTCTGTCTGTCCCTGGCAGTGGCCCCAGCGAACCACACAGTGATGGAAGAGGTGAGGATGGACTCAATGATGGCTGTGTAAAACTGCACCATCATCTGGACCGGCAGCTTGCGTTTCCTCAACTGCCGCAGGTGGAACATCCTGTGATGGGCTACAGATTCCAGCGCATACGGAAATAAATGGAAGAAAATATACTCTCACAGGCCTCTTTATCTGACCACACCTATACTGCAATACTACATGTGGTGTGTGGCATATCAGTGTAATACCCCATCTCTAAAAGTATTATTATTATTATCCGGTTACAGACTACCTGTGAACATGGGCGTATCCTCGTCCTCGTCAGGTGCATCCGGATTTGCTCCATGTTTTAGCAGAAGCGTAGTGTTTTCAATGAACCCTTTCTCAACTGACACATGCAATGGGGTCTGACCAGTCACAGATCGACGCTCCAGGAAGTCCCGCCCCATTGCTGTAGAGAGAAGACATGAACCAGGATTGAACCAGACTTACAATATCAGGGACAAACCACACACCTAAACCAGGTCCAAAACAATGTCACGGCTAAACTAAATCCTCTCATCACTCACATCAGATTTTGTAGTTTGCATGTCATTTAAATAATATCAAAGGTCCACAAATGAGGTAGTCATCAGATTTTTGTGTGAATATCCACTGTGTCTACCCGAGAACAATACAGTCATGTCATTACTGAACCAGGGCTAAACTTGTACCTTTTAGGGTAAGTTCAAGGATGGTGTGATTGGTCTGAGCCGCGGCCTCATGAAGAGGGGTCCATCCTCTGGCGTCTGATTGATCGAACTGACCCTTGTAAGTCACACACAACTTCTTGAGTAGCTTTTCATTTCCTACAACACAACCAATCACAGCCCACTGCTTAATCATGGGCATTTAAAAACTTACAAACATCATTTTAATGCCAGATGCCCTTTCACAACATATTTTGATTTTTAATTTGTTTTGATTAGCACCACTATCACCAGGTCAGTGGCTGGTTAGGATCCATTCTCCTCCTATCACAAAACAGGTCTTGAATGACTTATATAGCCTATATCTGATAAGGTTAAGTTAACTATGTCACTTTTTTGTCAGGAGTCCATTACCTGCTTGTGTCCATGGAAATGTTATTGCGTTTCCTCAAATATTCCACAGTATAGTTAAACACTTGTCTGTATTACCTTTATTAAATTATAGGTGTTTTAATTGCTTAAAAAACACTGAAAAACATGCATTCTTACTGTGCGTGCAGTCCCCTCTCCACAAATTTTCAAATGTGGTTGAGCGGAGCCACATGCTTGTCTTCAAGAAAATAGAAAAGTTAAATGCTATATTGTGGGGCATTCTTGGCACAGCAATAACATCTCCATGGAACGTTTAGTTTTGAGAAGGCTAACAGCAACAACTCTTACTGAGTATCTCTTATAAATTGATTTTATTATTGGTGATATCAAAATCCCAACTTTCTGACATAAAAGCACATGAACACAAACATTTCAGATCCCTGATTTAAAGTATGGTTTATTGTCCCTGCCTGTAGAAAATTTTACTTCTGCATTTGACCCATCCATCAGTGCTGCTGGGATTAAACTTGTCAGGAGTAGGTTTCTTGGTCAGGAGTACTGTAGCTGATTAGCAAAGCATTCTTAGCAAATTGTATATGTTTTCAGCTGATGGAAAAACTGGAGTACCAAGGACCTTCTTGTGAGTCAGGATTGCTAACCACTCAACAGATAATAACACTTACCTTTTCTTATTGCAGTGAAGATCAGATTTTCACCTGCATCACAACTGGAGAAAAACATTTTTTTTTGTCTGTTTAAGCAGCAAACAATATTATTTCTCATAATTCTAAACCAAATTCATCTTTTCAAACCTGGTGTGGGGGGTCTGAAGTTCTTTTGGTCGGCTTTCGATGAGACTTTGTTGAATCATGAACTGAACGGCTGCATCTTCGTCTCCCTCCTCCAACACAAAATCCATCTGAACCAACAAAACCGAACCTGAAGCAAGACTAAATCAGGACTGAGGATTTAAACCAGACTACACTAAGATCAAGATTGGATAAGTGATCTTGGTAATATTTAACATTTAAGAGAGGAAGTTAATTTAATTATGGTTCTGAAAAAAGCATAAAAATGTTACTTTTGGGGACATGCCTTTAGCTGGCGCACAACTTTAATAACTGAAATGCATGAAAGCAATTTGAGCATGCTACCTAAACAAATTTGGTGACATAAATGTTTGTTATAGTTTTTAATTTTTTTTTTTTTTTACCTTTTATTGTGCATGTGGAGCACTTTGGGCAGTTGGTGTTGTTGTAAATGTGCGATAGACATAAAATTGATGTTTAAAAACATTGAGGAGCAGCTGGTGATAGGAAATGTTGTCCAGCAGTGCTCTTCTTTGTTAAAATATATATACAGTCAATGGTTAAGTAGAGAACTATTCTTATATTATAATTTTTAAACTAATGTGTCCAAATAATTTTTGTTGCAGATCATGTTCCATGATCATTTGCTTGAGTAAGCAGCGGTGGAAAATGTACAGAAAATTTGTACTCACCGTAAAGTAGCGTTAGGGCTAAAATGTACTGCAACATGATAATTTGAATTAATTACTTTCCACCCTGTCTAAGTCTAAATATGGACTATACATGCATGAATGAAATGAACCGCAAATCCAGGTATGATGAAAAAAGAATCTTAGGCTGCCAATGGCTAAAATCTCAAAGAAAGTAGAAAATAAAGAACTTAAACTACCCCATAAGTGTATTAAAGTACATTACCTTGACCTTCTGTTATTGTTGAATGCTGTTTTTTTCCCCACGTGCTTTGGAGCAGCCTCGTGTTTCTCTGCTTTGGACTGAGGTTATTTTTACTGCAGTGGATCAGCCCCAACACCAGTTAAAGGGACATTACTGTGAATGAGTTGTATCTCTTTAAAGAATCACTTTCTAACAATGAAGAAAATCTTTGATATAAATTGCAGTAACAATTCTTAAGTCCTGTTTGCAACAGTAAAAATATTAACAAACACTACAGCTCCAATTAGAATTAATTTCCGCATCTAAGTGCAATCAGTTTGCAGTATTTTTTAATGACAAGGTTCAGGGCATTAAAAATGCCATTAATTTCACAACGCAAATGACACCCTTGGAACCTCCTAGATACTTAGAACTAAGTCAATTTGCACCTGTAACTGACAAAACTGTCCAAGAGATGAGATCCTCACCAGTCTGAATTCATCTACCTGTTGTGCCTCGATGTATTAACCACTAGATTTCCAAAGCCTGTGCTCAACAGTTTGCTATCACCACTCACTTGCATAGCAAACATGTCACTTCAATTTGGAACATTCCCAAGAGCTTTGAAAACTGCAGTCAGCACACCTAAAGAAGAGTACCGGTAGTCTTGATTTCAATTTTATTTATATAGCACATTTAAAAACAACTTCAGCTGCCCAAAGTGCTTCACATAAAAAAGTCAGCAAAGCCACATTACTGAACAATTACCTAACAATTGCCTATCTCAAATCTGCCATTTTTAGACGAAGTCCTTGAAAAAGTTGTTTACCAACAGCTTATTTTCTTCAAATGAACTCCTTTGTTGTTTTCCAATCAACTATTAGACCCCACCACAGCACTGAGACTGGTGGGGTGACAACTGACATCTGCCTGAATACTGGATGAAAAGCCTTGATTCTGTTAGATCTGAATGCTGAGTTTGCCAATATTAATCATGGTATCCTGTTACAGAGACTAGAGGACTGGGTGGGCATCTCTGGTACTGCACTAAATTGGTTCAAGTTCAAGATCAACATTTACCAGTGTAAAGTTACAAAAAACATCAACTAAAATAGAAAGGACTGACTAATGTTGTAATCATTCATATAAACCTTGTTTGCACTGGTTCACGGACCCTGGAGGGTACTAGAGGGGGCCAGCGCAATGCTGATCGCTGATCGGCAGATTTGAACATGTTTCTGATGATTCGACCAAGATGCAAAGGCCTTCCCACGCTCCTTGATCCAGACAAAGGGCTTTTCTCCTGTGTGGGTCTGACAGAGAACAGTGAGGCCTGGTGAACATCTAAAGGTTTTATAGCACTGGTCACATTTGTATGGCTTTGTAATGGAGTTTGTAGAAGAAAGACTGAACAAACTCCTTCCCAGACTGGTCACTTTGGTATGGCCTTTCTCCTGTGTGGATTCTCATATGAACTTGAAGATTACATGATTTTATAAATGCTTTCCCACACTGGTCACACTCGAATAGTTTTTCTCCTGTGTGGATTCTCATATGTGATATTAAGTGGCCTGACTGTGAAAATGTCTCCTCAGAAATATCACAGATTCTGATGTGGCTTCTGAGACTTCCTTAGAGACTCTCATCCCATGCTGATCACACTTGTATGGTCTTTCTCCTGTGTGAATTCTGTGGTGTTTTTCGAGCAAGCAAAGTGTCATGTCTTTCCACACTAGTCACAGGTGAACCCCATTCCGCTGATGGACTTTGTAGATCTGTCATGAACGCATGCTAATTAACAATAGTAATAAAGTATGACTTTCTTTAGCCAGTAGGCGTGGATCATGTCAGGGCCTGGTGCAGTCCAGTTTTTCATACCTGAGACTCTTTCCTGGATGTCTGCCTCTGTGATGGTGACTGGATTTTGTTCAGCAAGGTTGCTGTGGTCTTTTCTCAGAGCCACCAGCCACTGTGTATCACTGTTATGTGATGCCTCCTTCTCCCATATGCCTTTCCAGGACTGTTCGTCTTCCAGCCTTGGTGGGTCTGCTCTGGTGTTATTACCCTGCCATTGAGCTTAGACTTATTTATATATTAATCACGTGTGACATTAATTTCGTTAGGGCACTGACTTTACAGTCTATCCCTTATATTAGGGTCCTGAGTGCGTGACAAAACATTTTCACAAAAAAATATTCTGCATTAGTTTGGAGTCAGTGGTTAACAACACCTAAAAGCTATTGAAGTAAAACGTTTTATCTATGTATTTATTACGCTATTTGTTTATAAACATACACTTCGTAGATTTTAAAAATGGCTTGTTTTAATTAGGCAAATTTATTTATTTCCATTTGATTTATTTTATTTGCTGAATTTGTCCGAGTCCCTAAATATCACACGAAACATTTGCAGACACCTCCAGCTCAGTCAAACCGCGTGTCCGTGCTTCTGGTTCGGCACGATCACGCAATTCTGTCCGTGAGGGTGAATATGTCGAATATGAAATATCCAAACAATCACGGTGTGGATGGGTCACATTCACTGCCATCAGACACTATGGTAATCACTCAGATTTGTAGTAGGGTGTTTGTTTACACTAACCTGAATGATATGAAACAAATTGATATAGTGTATTCTTGAATTATCCTCTTATTAGCGAGTCTGCAGCATGAAGTCGTCATTAACGGCAGCTCGCATTCAAATCGTCACATTAGCGCCACCCACCGGTTGTAATGACATAAGGCCAGATCCAGAGCAGCCTGGGCAGTATTCCCTCAGCTGAGACAGCAGCTCACCTCACAAGTATGAGATCTCAGTGACTGTGGGTGCACACATTTTCCCAGCACACTCAAGCAGTGATACTTTTAGACTGGGAGAAAGCAGAAACACTAGACCATTTTCTAACTAACATTCTGAGGTTAATACAAATTAATTTAACATTTATAGATCTCAAATGTTGATCAGCTATTGGGTCACTACTGGTAAATGTAATCACATTATATGGTCATAAAAATGAATGCCAAGTTTGGCATTTAGCATTCTGATGTTTTGAAATTAGGCCAAGTGAAAATGCTGTGACTACACAATACAGTTCCTTTTTCCCTTGTAAATCAACAGTGCCAAATCTATACCACTACATCCTTCAAAACTAAAAAGCACACAGACATGACAGATTTCTTATTGAAAACATTTATTATTCAGCTCATTTAGGACCTGGGTCTCTCCTTCTTGCCTTTGTACAGAGCCAGCAAAGACACATTAGCAACTTTCACCACTTTGAACCGGACTCCGGGAATATCTCCCACAGCGTGACCCTTACGACCAAATCCTGCCACCAGAACCTCATCGTTCTCCTATGCAAGCACACAAGGACAGAACCAGGTTAGGACACACAGGGGACATTTTGTTGACAAAACAAAAAATTAGCACATATTTGCAAAGGTCAATAATTGATTATAATCCTTTTTTTCTGCACATGAGTATGTTTCAATGGAAATAAACTTGAGAAATGGCTGGTCTGTTGAGCATAAACGCATGCAAGCATTTGTCCACACATTGCACAAAGTTAAGCCAACTGCTTAACAGTGTGTTGATTAGTACAAGCCCCTAAATTTTTGACTGAAACGGCATGTGTCAAATGAAGTTGATGCAAACCTCAATGAAGTTGAGGCAGCCATCGTTGGGCACAAAAGCAGTGATTTTCTTTCCGTTTTTGATGAGCTGGACCCTCACACACTTCCTGATGGCAGAGTTGGGCTGCTTAGCCTCAACACCACTGAACAAAAATACAATATGGTTAGAGAAATCAATTTCTATTTGAACTTCCATTTTTATGGAAATGCAGTTCCTTACACTTTCTCCAGGACAATTCCCTTGGCGTGGGAAGCTCCTCCGAAGGGGTTAGCCTTGAGAGCGGTGCCCAGATGAGCCTTCTTGTACTGTTTATCGTGCCATTTCTGCTCACGACGGTGGTTACGGAGCTTACGAGCCGTACGCAGTCCACGACACTTTCCTGAAACACAAATCAAACATCAACTGCAATCCTTGAATTTATGCAATTCAAATAAATGTACAAACAACCAGTAAGCAAATTAAAATATTCTTGCATGTTAAGGGTGAGCAGATGTTCATAATTCCAAACTGGGATACAACCGAGTTAGTACGGCTGGTATAAATAAAATTGTGAACTTGTAACATTTTGCATTCTTGACTCACTTGTGGGTCAGCAAATCTCAGGGCTTTGTCAGTGCATTTTATTTCCTTTATGGCCATTTTGAAGCGCGATTTTCTGTATTTTAAATAAACAATACTGCTCTCTTTACCGTTGACGTGTATCACATGGATAAAAAAATTTGTGTAAAAACAGACAAATCAAGAGTTTCGGATAAATCTACTGGGGCAGGGGACACAGGGCTCAAAACTGGTGCCATCCCAGGTAAATAGCGAGGTCTGGTCACCCTATGCATGTTAGAAAACGGCTTATATTTTCACGTTAGAAAATGTTGTGACACTACTCCACTTCTTGTCAAATATTACAGTTAATCATTGCGGGCTAAAGGCATCCATCAATGCAGTCAAGTTAGATTAACTCAATATATTCTAAAACATTATGGTCCATAAAACGCATTGTTCCCACTCCTGCAACTGTATATCCTCTTAACAGTAAAGTTACAAGCAAGCAACCCAACAGCTCTCTGCGGAGTTTTAGAAGTACCAAAACAGTACGGATTTAATTAATACGACAGATTACAAAAATGTTCTAATATAACACATTATATCAAGAGCTGTGCTAAGCTAAAGTGGCTAACACGCAGTCATGGCGGCTCCACGTTGCGGCGATCCGAGGCGAATTAAATACGTTAATGTCCAACCCCGGGAGCGTTTGAACCTCTTCAAATAAACTCGATAATAAACTTTAATATGTTACACAGCCGATCAGAGTACATACACACGCACAAACACGCCATTTTCGTGTTTTTAGTGAGAATTGAGAGACTGACCCATGATTGCAGGAGCGAGTCTTGGATGGAAAGGAAGGTCCCAGACTGCACCGCGGCAAAGTCTCTTCTGAGGACCCCGAGAGGGCAGCTTGAATAGCGCCTGAGCGAAAAATAACATTTATTATTATTAACAATTTTTTATTACATTCAGTTTAGGTTTATCCTCCGAGTTCAGTATAATGATCACACTTCTCATTTTGACTTGAGCAAATACTTACACTGACAGACTACATAATCGATTTAATTTGCTTCAAATATTATTGCGCCCACTAAAGGCCAATTAATTTTCTCGATATATCAAAATGTATATTGTGTAACTATTTGCGTGTTTCCTCAAGGAAAAAACTTCAAAGATCAAAGAAAGCAGGTATATTTTATCGATTTTATCACTTCACAGTCTATGTCACCTGTTCTTTTTCAAGCTTGGCAACATTTATGTAGCAATTCGTATTCAAAGACTTAACACAAGCGTCTCATTTTTAGTTCAACAACTACGTTTTACCAATTCATATTTTTGACAATGTCCCAAATAACTACAACAAAGAAAGCTTACATTTATTTAATAAAATAAATAAGACAAAAAAATAGAAACACAAATTACAAAAAAATCTTTATTATTTCATTCTCTTTACAATAAAACTACACCAGAAATCAACTAAATGATGTAATGTTCGTAATTTGCAGTGTTTGGTCACACTTCTTGCTTCGTTAGGGGCCAGTCAGGGGTCAGGTTCAAGATGAGGAGGACAAGTTACACAATGAGAAAAAAAAATCCACGGAGTTCACTTCTTTCCCGATTTCTTAATGCCACCGGCACCTGCAGCAAAAAAGAAAAAAAAAAAAAGGATCTTAAAACAGCAACAATACAATCTTTAGAAAGACACACACAAAAAAAGGTATTGTCACTTTTATTAATTTTATTTTATCAGGAAGTCCCATTGAGGTTGCATCTCATTTTCAAGGGAGTCCTAAGTGCACATTTAAAATATAAAATATTTACAATGAATAAAAAGTATAATAAAACGTGCATTTACATATTTACTGAACCTGTGGTCCACAAGGCTTCGGCTAAATCAATTACAACAGTCTGAAAGGATGACAGATGTTGTGGATTTAAATTAACTTAAAAGGAATTACACTGTTTGAGTTGGTTTATGAGTGTGTTCCATTAATGGGGGGCATAGTATCTAAAACCATCTTTCCCTTGCTCTGTGTAGATTTGTGGTACAGCTGAGGTCAGTCTCTCCTCAGACCTGGTATGGTAATGATGAGAATTAAATTGAATCAGAGAGGTGAGATACTGTCAAAGTTTTGCCAATATAGCTTTGTAAAATGAAGACGTGGGCGTGTATAAGTCTGCGGGTCCGCAGTGAGGTCTAGCTAGCCTTGCTGTACTCACAGTGGTGAGTATAGTAATTGTCAAAAGTAATTAAATTAAGTGTGCTGTGGTAAATAGTATCACGATTTTGTCTGTATGAGCATAAATAATGTCACCATAATCCAGAGAAAAAAGGACTGTAGATTGAATTAATGTTTTCCTATTTATATATGAAAATCCGGCTTTAAGAAAACCTATTTGAATTTTAAGTTTTTGTGAAAGGTTATCAGTGTGTTTCAAAAGACAGCCTGCTATCCAATCAAATACTGAGATATTTATAGTAAGGGACTTGTTCAGTGAGGTCATCATTTAAAATACAGATGGGATTGTAGAAGCCTGTGACATGAGATCTGATAAAGAGCATAGTTTTTGTTTTTGACAAATTTAATTTAGTGGATTCTTTGGCCAATTTCCATGATATAGATTACTTAAATTATTGATATTAATTCAGCCATTTTAAACAACATCATAACAGTATCACAATCAAATAAATGGAATTTACTAATATGTTTCGGCATTTTACCAAACTGTAAATGCTTAAACCCTTGTTTGACATTCTGACATGGACAGATTATATTAGATTCATATTCAAGGATTCTTCCAATTGCTGGGTTTCAGATGACATCACACCATGACATTGCCATTCTATAGGCTAATAATATTTAATACAGAGGGAAGACAGCTAAAATGAATATTGTTCAAAATGCAAATGTTTGTTGCAGTTGGTGGTTTTCAGATTGTAGAATGTGATGATGTCATACTCTCAGATTTAAGTTTCCTCCATTTAATACATTATACTTTGCTATGAAATATCCAAAATTCACAAATGTTGAGCTTGATCATTTCTATTAGTGATTAGACCTATAAGCTCACTGTATTAAAACAAAAATCTGCATTTTAACTATATTAATTTTAGCTGCTCCCCATCTGTATAAAATATTATCAGCCTATAGAATGTTGTTATGTCATCTGAAACCCAAGAATACTGTGAGTTCTAAGGTTGGGTCACTAGTAGAAAAGATCAGGCAAAGTACAATGTAATCAAAAGGACATCTCTTGCTCGAGATGTAGGATTATGATATCCCATTCTAAAAGCTAAACACCCCAATACTCTAGCTTTCTGTTATATTTATGGGTGGGTGAGATTGACAAATGCAGAGTTCAGTATATTGTTATTGAAACAGTGATTTTTGGTTTCATGCTGCTCTAAGCTCAAACGCAGACACTTTGCCCACCTACTCCTCTTATTGGTCAGCCGTCTTCTGGCACTGAGTGAGTGACAGGTGCACCAATCACATTGACTCTTAAAAAAGTAATGGCTTAAGTTACATTGTAAAAACCTAGAGTAAATCATAACACTCTTAAAACTATGGCATAGAATTTTGCCATCTTGTCCACTCCTAAACATGATGAAATATATCCTCATTCTCAAAGTAAATATTTGGACATTTCTGTATCAGGCTTCACTACTAAATAGACCTCCTGGCCAGTAGCCTCAATCTTAGCCTCAGACGGGTATAAGCATGTTTGATTTTTTAGCCTTTAATTTAGCCTTGTGTACTGTAACAATGCTCACTATATCCACAGAATACAAGACATTAATATGACTCACTCAAAGGTCCTTTCCCTGAAGCTTTGGCCTTCATTGCCTCCATCGCCTTCTGCTCCTCTTTCTGCTTCTGTTTGAACGCCAGTTCATCCTGAAACAAAAACAGACAATGTTGACAGAATGCCATTGGAGGTGTACCGTCTCAGTTTTTTGTACTGAGCAGCGCTCAACCTCTGGGTCTGTACTCGTAACTTACTCTTAGTGCACTGCTTCACAGCCAATACTCACTTCATCCATATCTTTCGTCGTTTTCTTTGGGGCCTTGAGAGGCTTCTTTTTACCACCTAAACACACACATAAGATAATAAAATGCTTGCCAAACAAATCATATTTTATTATGACTAAATGGAACCCTAACCCTAGCTCTTCCACATCACCGACAAGCAAATGCATCAACTGAGAAGTCAATTAACATAATGCACTGCCTGTCTTGTCTTGCTTCTCTGATGCTGCAGGAATCACTAAACGGTTCTAAACCAGTATCGAGGGCACCTCCATATATATGCGCCAATGAAACGATATTACAAAATCTGTCATATCAATTGAATTTAATCAAATCTATAGAAGGCATTGTGCTAAACATCTCCCGCTTGCTTTAGCTATGTGGCGCTAAATCCGCAACGCCCTGTTTTTATAACTTTTATTTTTACAGTTTTAATACTTAGTGCACACTTCACGGGTCACAAAATATGATTACACCTCACCTTCCCTTCCGGACATGTTTGTATTAATTTAGTTTAGTTTTGAGAGAAAAATAAGGCGAATTTCCAACAACACGACAACCACCGGTGTAACGCTTCTCAACCCGCGCCGTCAGGACCCCAGCCACCTCGGAAATAGTACCACAGAGATGCGCCGGAGTAAAAATAAACAGTTCATTGTGGGTCATGTGGATGCTAACAAATTAGCCTCGACAAACTGCGAAAAACGACATGACAACTGCAGAATCTGTGATGTTTATATGTCAGACGGGTAGTGGAATACATAAAACATGAGTAAATGTGATACAACGTGTTAGAAAGAATTTGAGGGTAAGAATTTTGAGCTAATGACTAATCGTGAATGAAACTTATCAAGAACTGTCACCTTCCTGGATCTCTTTCGAAAGGTTGTTTCTGTTATTTTAATATTTGACACAATTTATCCAGCGCCATACAATTTACAATCGATGCATTTGTCTTCTTCTAGGGGCAAATAGTGAAGTGAATCAACTTTTCTTCATCATCTCAAAGTCAATATTACAAATGAGGTACAGTACAATAAACTTGATTGATTACATTAATTTTCTAATTTATATTTCTTAATTGTTATAATTTTTCTGATGTTAAAATTATCGAGTTAGTTTATCTTTAAGTTTCATATACGTTTAATCTTTGTTTCCACTCAGTGTCTACAACTTTACACAAAATAATGTATTATAATCTTGTATTGGTAACCTACATAAAAGAATACTAAGAATACATTTTTGTCCATATATATTTGGTTTATAAATTAATTACATTATAACCTTTCCATCAATTTTATAAGGCCAGTAAGAGATTTTCAAACTTAAATTTTTCAGATACAAAGGGGTCCAGTTGTGCGTTTTGTCCCGTGGTTTCTCTGTGAACGGGTCCAGGCCAGTCCTCGCTCCTGTGATCCGGTTCTACAGCGATGTCCCAAACCTGAAACCTCCAGAGGGAAATGACCGAAGAGGAGCCGAGGCAGTCAAAGAGAAGGCCCTCACCACTCTGCAGGTAAAAACACAAGATCCTACCCTGTCAAGAAAACTACCCTTTAACTTTGTTTTGGTTGTGATTCCCCTGACTGAATGAAAAATTAATTAGTATACAGTGTGTAATCTGGGACAATGAAGGCCACTGTAATTTTTATGTACCCTGCTTTTCTTGCTTAAAATGTTAAACAATATGGCTTTGAACTTGTTTAGCTTGCATCTGTTCAACTAAGTGTGTTTTTAAGTGTGCATAAAATATGAGATATGTTTTTATTTTATTTTTATTTATTTTATTTTATTTTTAATTTTATTTTTTTAATTTTATTTTTTTTTGTCACCTGCCCAGGGACAACAGATGGAAAATCTTTCCTATAGTCTGGCATATTTACAGTGTAACTACAGGTGTTTATTAATATGCACTGTCCCTATCAAACAAACAAACAAACAAACAAATAAATAAATGTATGTATTTAAACTATAGATAGTTTGAATAAATTAATTAATAAATCACTGTCACCATCAGGCTAATGTCCAGGTCAAGATGCACCTTCCCTAAGACTTATTGTTGTTGAAATGGGTTTAACTTTTTGCTAATTAATAAATGTACAATTTTGTCTTCTCTCGTCAGAATGCAGCAGCGTTGGGTCGGCAATGGGCTCAGAGCTCCTCTCAGGTGCTCAGCTCTTCTCTGAACTCATGGTGGAGTCGATATGAAGAGTTTGTGGGAATCAACGAGGTCCGAGAGGCACAGACCAAAGTCACACAGGTCAGATATGGATAACATACCAAATGAAAACCTACTTAGTACTACAGTATACTCTATACATTTTTGATATTTGTATATTTACATTGTTAAAATGGGACTAAACTAAACTCCACGCAAAACCACATTGTAAATAGAGCCGCTATACTAGGCAGTGCCTGGAGAACTAAAGAGAGTGGGGATAGGGTGTGGGTTCTGGAGGTATAAGGAACTTGATTGGTCTAGTGGTGAGTTCTAAAAAGGAGTACCTTTATCTATGTCATCAACATCAGAAATTACATTGAAAATCAAGGGGCAATTTACGCACAGGTAAGGAATTTTTCTGTCAGTTTAAACATTGATTTAACAAAATAAAGGTTGTCATCTATTTTTATAATGTCTAGTCATATCTATGCAATTTTAGACTAGTTTTGGTCTTTGTTGACATGATGGTTACAAGCTAACAGTTATTTAATTACCTCTATGTTTGCCATACCTGCTGCCCGTGTCCAACCAGGATGATAAATTTCACCAACATAAAAATAAAGGGAAGATTTTAAGTCAAATCGTAAATATAATGGTGCTACCTTTAGTGAAAAGAGTAGTCTAGCAACATGTACTTACTTAACTATTGTCTCTCAGGCTGAGGCAGACTTCATGGTGTCCCGGTCGATGGTGCGAGAGGCTCATGTGAATGTGGATGCGCTGCAGCTCAGACTGAAGGAGGTCAGAGAGAGACTGGAGCGAGTGTCCAGGGAAGAGCCACACTATCTGGAGCTGGCCACCATAGAACACAAACTATTGCAGGTACAAGGACTGAACCTGGACTGAACAAGGGCTTACCTAAAGACTGAACCAGGGACTAAACTACGACTAAACTCGGGACAAAATCAGGACTAAAGCAGGACTGAACCAGGACTAAACCAAAACTACAGCACTAAACCAGATCAAAACTAGAATAAAAACAAGACCAAACCAAATTGGCAAAGGATTTACCCAGGACTAAACTAAGGACTAAAGCAGGATAAAAGCAAGACTAAAGCAATGTTGAAGTAGTACTAAACCAGGAGTAAATTATATGACTATAGCAAGACTAAAGCAGGATTAAACTACAGGATTAAACCAGGACTCGACCAGGACTCGACCAGGACTCGACCAGGACTCGACCAGGACTCGACCAGGACTCGACCAGGACTCGACCAGGACTCGACCAGGACTCGACCAGGACTCGACCAGGACTATCTCCAACACTAAACCAGGCCTATGTGCACTAATCTTTTTTCATCGGTTCCAGGAGGATCGTCGATTGCGCTCGGCCTATGAACTCGCGGAGGGCTCAGAGAGGGAGAAGTTTGCCTTGTTTTCTGCTGCGGTGAGAGAGAGTCATGAGAAGGAGCGCACCAGAGCTGAACGAACCAAGAACTGGTCAGTGATTGGCTCTGTGCTCGGGGCCATCATTGGGGTCATGGGGTCCACTTATGTCAACAGGGTCAGACTACAGGTGAGGATTCAATACTTTCATCATATTAAGTTGTAATGTTTTGTATTCTACTTTTGTATATTTGTGGAAAATTGCCGTGCAGGTGTATGGGTGATGTGGGCTTGTGGGGTGAGCTTTGGCCAGAATTGTACTGCTAACTTTAAAGAAGGTTTGAATATGACCCGGGAGAGATCTCCAGATTACTCAAACATGCATGGATGACATCTAAAACCTCTTCAGGCATGTTTTTGATGAGGGAAGGTTATAACATGGTAGAAATCTCCAAAAGAAATTTTGCATAATACCTCTTCTTTAAAGTATTAACCATTTTGTAGTGGAAAAGTGATGGCAATGTGGATATGAGAGAAAGGCCCTCAGCAAATTGGGGTTGTCAAAAAAATCAATACCCAGATATTGATTGATACTGAAAACTAAAAATACTATAAATTTTGACATTTCCTATGTTTCTATGGTCTTTATCAGAGCTATATTCAGACTTCAAGAAGATTTTAAAGACACTACGATTATTTTGTGTTGAAAATTTTATTCTATAGTAGTGTTCACCTTCATTGTTGTGTACAAACTGATATGGAGTATTGAGTCTTTTCTTTAGTATTGAAAAATAATTATCTCTTTTTTTGAGTTCTTTAATATTGAAAATGAGTTGTGACAACACTAGAGTCAAAGTTTAAGAACCAAAGCCATGCCCAGCTTGTACTATCAGCCTTATTTATTACAGAAGTACTTAATTAAGTCAGGTATGTCTGTACCTAAATACAATTTTTTTGGGAATTGCAAGATTAGTATAGCAGCTGACACTTCTCACCCTGGACATGGACTATTTGAGCCACTTCCCTCTGGCAGGAGGCTACGGTCCATTGGGACCAGAACCTCTCGCCATAAGAACAGTTTCTTCCCCTCTGCTGTTTGTCTCATGAACACTTTATAATATCTGCACTAAACTGAACACTTAATAACACCGGTCACTTTAATAAGCCACTTTTCACTGTTGTTCTGATGCTGCTGTTGTACATATTTTCTCCCTTTAAATATTTCATTTGATTTTTTTTAAGCATATCTTTTTAACTTTGTGCATGCCCTTATTTGTATTTGTATTTATTCAGTGTGTTTATGTTGCACTTTTTCACCGAATCAAGTTCCTAGTTTGTGAACTGTGTTCACAGACTATGGCAATAAAAGTCTTCTGATTCTGATTCTGATTAGTAGTCACATTTACAAGACAGAAATGAACCTTTCCTGAATAGCTTTAGAATGATCTTAAGCTGTAAAGAAGGCCCTCATCACTTTGAAGGTAAAAATGCAAGATCCTACTATGTCTAGGTAACTACTCTTTAAATTTGTTTTGGTTGTGATCCCCTGATTGAATGAGAAATTAATTTAAATTAGGTTACAGTGTACAGTGTGCAATTTGGGACACTGTAACCTTTCTGCTGCCTGTTTTTCTTGCTTAGAATGTTAAACAATATGGCTTTGAACTTGTCAAGCTAGCAAATATTCAATTAAAGGTGTTTTTATTGCTTAAAAAATACCTTAAAAAACATTCATTCTTCACAAATCCAACCACAGTGGAGAGGAGATGGATAAGTGCAATGCCATACTGTGGAACATGCTGACCACATAGACTGGTATACACCAATGGACCACTATGGAACCTACCTGGATGATTGAGGGATTGCACAGATATAAAACCACATGGTAATATCAAAGAAAGGACACAAAAATACATTATATTGTTTACAGAGTGTTTTTATCATCATTGTGGTCTTCAGTATCGAGTCTTTTCCGTAGCTAAAATGTTTGTATCATGACAACAGTGTGAATAAATATCAATAAATGCTACACTTGTACACACCACAAATGCTACAGATGTACACACTAAACCCTGGAACTGAAGTTTGAATCAAACCAGGACCAAACTATTATGAACACAGCCAGATTATCTGTTTCCTGTTATTGTGGATTCTCTCCTCTTCCTCAAACTTTATTTTTTTTATTTTCAGGAACTTAAGAGTTTGTTACTTGAAGCTCAGAAGGGACCAGAAAACCTACAAGAAGCTTTACGTGTCCAGGCTACCAACCACCGAACACAACAAGATGAACTGGGGTCACTTATCAACCAAATGAGGCTTGCTCTGCACAACTTCACAACCAATGATAAAACTGCTGAAATTGCTCCTCAAATTCAACCCAATCCTCTATCTGTAAACTTTGATTCTGCATTGGGAAATCTCCGAGAGGGACAGCAAATTATTCAAAATGTTTTAAACAGACTAAAACTTAACTTTGAGTCTGTGCAAAATGATGTATCAGTAGTAAAAAGCATAGTAACTGAACATAAAGTTGTTGCAAAGCCGGAAAAGACTAAGACAGTTGAAATATTAACTGGAGAACCACTGAAAGAAGAGATTTTGGTGAGAAGTTTTGAGGAATCTCAGAGAAACTTGTGTGTGAGAATAAGGGACAGTGTGGTGTACAATGCAGTGGTGGTTTATACAGCCAGTGCCTTAACAATATCTGTGCTGTACCTGCTATTGAGAGGAGCCACACCATAAAGATACATAGACCAGTACTGAATCAGAACTAGACCAGGACTAGACCAGAATAAGACCAGGACTAAACTGGCTGTAGGATAGATTCGGACAACAGGACTAAGCCTACATCATGACAAAAATAGGACCAAGTTGAGATCAAACAAGGGGCTTAACCTTTCTTGCCAAACCAGTCCCTGTAAAGTTTTTGGGCTACACTAGGTTTCAGCTGGACTAAACCTGAAGATGCATTCAGAAATAAATTAAGATTAAAAGATTAATTGAGTAACTGATCATTTGTAGTGGTCTATTACCAGATTTAAATATTAAATAGATTTATATGCTGGAGAGTTCAATAAAAAAAAAAAATGGCTATAAAATGTTTGCTGTGTAAAACAGTTAAAATACAAAGTGCTCTTTATCCAAAATGTGACTTACAGAATTAATTAAATTAATAAATGTAGCTGTGTTTAAATAGTTTCTTTATTTACAGTTTATAATAAAATCACTTAAAATGTATGTTGTTTTACTACTTGGTCATATATGAAAGCAATTTATGTACTAACCACTAGAGGGCAAACATGCATTGCAATTGAAAATGCAGTACAGGTACAAGCATTATTTGGACATGTACAGAGAACGAATAGTGAATATATATATATATATTTTTATCTTTATTTAAACATTAAGATTCAGAATGTCTTCTACAAGAGAGACCTGGCCAATGTGGCAGACAACACAATCTCTGGTACAGAGGAGGGACAGTGAACATATGATATAGAGGAGGGATAGTGAAAATATGGTACTGAGGAAAGATAATGAATATGTGGTATATAGGAGGAACAGTGAATATATGGTACAGAAGAGGAATTTTCTCTGCATTTTGGATGGAATTTTTGATCCTGATGACATAGGCAGAGGTCGGCTGTTTAGGCAGTTTAAATGCTCATACTTCCTGTATATTTGTACTTTTCTTCACCATGTTTTGTTTGTTTGTTTGTTTTTTTCCACACAAATTGCCACTTAACTGATGTAAAACTATATATATATATATATATATATATATATATATATATATTTTTTTTTTTTTTTTTTTTTTTACCACAGATACTAACCCACCAAGCCAAGTATTAATTAGAAAAATATGAAAATCTGTTCCTCCATGTTCATATTGCACAACGTGTCTTACTTTTACTACAAGTTGTTCAGGTTGGGTTAGGGCCTCTCTCGAGTATCTGGCACAAAGTTGTTAAAGTCAGTCTGCCTCCATGGACTAGAATTCTTTGGCTTGTTCTGTTCTCTTCAGTAAATGTCTTTTACCATTTTAACATGAATTACAGAAGATTGAACCACAACAAGGTTAGCACTAAATGAATTTTTTTTTTTTTTTTTTAAAGAACCAAATTATAGCCTAAATATAGCCTAAATAAATAAGTAAATATATAATAAAATAAATAAATAAAACAAAACAAAAATCTATTTCTAAACCAAAATGAGCAGCATGACAAAATCAGGGTTAACCCAGATCTAACCTAAGTACTACTATACCGGTTCTAAAAAAGAACACAACCATGACAAAGCCTGGGATGAACAATAACTAGTATTACCCCTGTATTATCCCAGAACTAAACCAGGACTATTTTGTCTTTTACCCACTTTCTTCTGATTAATTGATTGACTTATTGATTAGTTACTAGAACTCACTATATTACAACCTATATTTATTTAAGCTGCCTCCAGCTGTATTCAATAATGTTAGCCTATACAGTATTGTGATGTCGTCTGAAAATCCAACAATATCATCAACATGGAGACAAGTAGGTGGCACACCCTCCACCAGAAAACTTACATAGTGTACCTTTAAATGGCCCGTATTACAATATTTTCTGACCTATGTTTTGATGTTTCCTCATCAAAAAATATATTTTGTTTCATTCAAACATGTTTACCACTCAAATCCTGCATATTTAGGCTGCATTCTTCTCTCAAATAGAAAACACTCTATTGTGATATCATTTGGTAATTCAGGAAGTGCTCCACTGTGTTTTTAAATTCCATACACCTTCACTGGAATCATTTGCATGATTTCAGACTTGAAATTTACAATCTCTACTAAACTAAAGGTAACTATTTACTTGAAATCCACCTCTATATGACATCATAAGGTGGAACAGAGCATTTTGAGTTTAAAATAGTCTGAAACTCAGATTGCCTTAAAACAAATCTCAGATTAAAATCTAACATGAGTAACAGAACTTCAGACAGAGCAGTGCCTCCAGTTAGCACCAAACCCCTAGGGAAGATGACATCAGCTGCAAAGTATCAATAGGACCTTTAACAAAGAACTAGGACATGGACTTGTGACACCTGTTGTTTGTTTGTTCTGTGTGATCAGTCAGTTAAAAGGTATGAAACTAGAGGAGGAAACTCAACACCGGGTCCTACAGGGGAAGAGCATTTGTAAGAAATTGGATCCAGAACAGGATATCCACCTCTGCTTTCAGTGTCAATAACAACAACAAGATGCACCGCACAACTAAACCTGGATTTGAACCAGGAGCTTTAATTAGGCCAGAATGAATACACACCAAAAGTAGCAAAATAACTAAAGTGCATATGACTACCCATTTTGATTAAAGATTTTTAATTATTTTTTATTTTTAATTATTTTATATATATATATATATATATATATATATATATATATATATATATATATATATATATATATATATATATATATATATATATATATATATATACTCGTTTCTCTAAATATTGTTAACATAATTAGATATGAGATTAGAATTAAGAATTTTAGAGACACCTGTAATTTAGCAAATGCAAGACAAATAGTGCATCTTTAAAGAGGTGGTATCATACATAAGTGGTATCATACTTCTGTAGCTTATTAATTATTAACACATAACATATTTAGATCACCATGTTGCCTTTTATTTTTTTGAAAATGCTATGGTCACCAAAAACAACGTATTAACATGTTTTATACCTTTTTACTAAATCTGCTCACAGGCTGCTCTGACATCAGCAGCCACACATTAGACCACTTTATTAAATGGTCTGACAATCACTACTGAACAAAACAAAAGAGGTTGTAGTGGACTCCAGCTCAACTGGAACTCATGATGAGGTAGTGATACATGGATAGATACATACATTGAACAAGTCTCAACTTATAAATATTTAGAGTTTCAAGTGGATGATCATATGAGCTGGAATGAGCATGTGACAAGTGTGCCACACCCTTAATCTCCTAAAAAGTACAGCGCCTGTATTTATCTAAGAGATTAGGGATGTTTGGAGTCAGTTAAAATATTGTGCTGACCTTCTATATAGCTAGTAAAGAGTCTGTGCTAAGGTATGGAATAGTCAGCTGGTTTGGAAACCAGACTGTCAAATATAAATTGCACATTCTTAATGATAAAACTGGCTGGTAACATCATGGGTGTGTTTAAGCTGACTGGACCACAGACTATCTTTGAACAGTTAGCTGTGAGACAGGCTCTATAGATCATCAGAGATCTCTCTCATGTGCTCAACACACAGTATGAGCTCCTGCAGTGTGGAATCAGCACAGAGTTCATTTATGTAAAGACAACAGGTATAAAAAATTTGAAACTTTAACTTAAACTTGTTTGTACCCCAGTCCCTAAAATCTCCAATGTGGACTGATTGCACAGATGTGTGGAGCCAGAGATTATATACTGTCCAGTTCTACATGTTTTTCTTTATTATTTTTTTATTATGTCATATCATGTCTGTATGTTAATGCTACTGACACCTGTTTCAAGCTAAATTTCTCCATGAGGAGACGAAATAAAAGAAAACCTAAAACCTATAACCTATAACATGAAAACTCCAAAAAGACTATTTTGAATAATACCACCTCTTTAAAATACACTGCTTTCTTCACAATATATATCCCTTTTTTCTTTTATTTTGGCAACAATTTAATTCTACAAATTGAACCAAACCTCCTCTTGAGTTCAGAGAAATGTTGATGCTAAAAACAGTAGTAAACAGGAGGTGAGATATGTGTTTATGATGTTAATGATTAAAACAGTGGAGTTTATGAGTCACGTTTGTTGTGGCCCACATTTCTCTTTACAGTCCAGTAGGCTTCATTGAGGCTAGTTTAATTTTAACCTTAAAAAGTGGGTTATCAGATGAAAACACTAGAACACTAAACGCCTAACATTACAAAACTATAGAATGGTAGAATTTGCTGTTTAACTTAATTTGTTTCTCTGGTGTATGCTTCATATCTCTGTAAATACTGGGCCTATCTAACCTTGCACAGCAAGATGGATTCTCTCGATATTTGTCAGTTCACAATCTCATAAGAATCCATCTTGGTGTCCTTCTGCTGTAAGGTTAGTCAGGTGGGTGGACCAATCACAGAGCAACATTGAAATTTGAGCAAATTCAAAGGCGAAGTGCCCACGTGAACCAAGGCAAACATGACAACGCTGACAGACACACTTGAGCCTATTTTAGTGTCAGTACAGACAATTTTTTAACTATTATTTTATTATTATTGTGTTTGTGAAAAAACATGCAAAGGTAAGCGCTATGTGAGACTTTGTGAAGACCTGGTGCTATGATCACGGAAGACGCTTACCATAGCTTGAAATCCATTAATTCATTTATTATTCAAGTTTTACTTCAAATATAGGTCTTATTTGAGCTAGGAAATGATTAGAGTGAATAGAATCAAAAAACACTTCCTGGGGTCTCCACCCATTGGACATGCCAGAACATCTCCCCTTAAAAGCATCAGGAAAAGATGCCTGAGTCATCTTAGCTGGCTCCTGTCCTAGAAATTCTGTCTATGGACAATTACAAACAAATCCAGAGACAAAGGGCAGCCCTGGCGGAGTCCCACATGACTAGGGAACAGGTCTGACTTCAGTGCTATGTGAACAGTGCCTCCTTTGGTCCTACAGGGACCATGAACAAGTCCCAATTAACGAACTGTATGAAGCCTGAGCTCTTACAGTTTTAAAAAGGTATTACCGGTACCATCACAATTGCCAGTGCCTTAACCTGCAGATAGAGAACACATACAAGTTTTTCTCAGGATATGACAAGGCCAAACCTGAGAAAGTTCAGAACTTCCAGAATTCACTCAAAAGCTGCACTAACATTGATTAACGATTGTCTAAAGGTGCTGGGGTTTAGGTAGTGAGGAAGAAGTAAAAGGTAAATTTGATTTGATTAAACATATTTATGAAATTTTAAATCAAAATCTTATATACAGTTCCTTTAACTTTGCCCATTCAGATGTTATGTTCAGACAGTTGCTCTTAAAATTACTCTTGAAAAGTAGTTCCCTCAAATACTTTTTATTCTGACTTGCCTAAGATCTGGACCAATGCTTGGTATTTCTACTTCTTGAGTAATTTTTTCACACTCAGAAGTAAAAAGTGATAAAACATCAAAAGTCATAAAAAAACAAAAAAAACCCCAAACAAACACACACAAAAAAAAAATGAGAACAGAGAGTTGGAGGTGAGAGGGTTCACACAGAAAGGATTAGGGTCAAAGTTCAAAGGTCACACATATGAGGCCCATGTGTCTAGAAATGTGTTAATGTTTATATAAGAACTCTACAGCTACATCTCATCTGACATATGAGCTGGTTGAGTCCTGGTTTGATCCTGGTTCAGTTCTAGTTTAGTTCTGGTATATCCCTTGGAATTGGTTTAGTATTCATGGGTTTCTGGTAAATTATTCCTTGCAGAATACAAGAATTTTACCTTTCATCATTTAAAAGATATAATATTTTGATTTGACTTGGATTATTTCTATAACAATGGAAGACCATTGCCATCCCAAGTCTTTCAAACTAGTATAGAACCCTTGTGCCTGCAGCCCTTGAATAGTCTTGGTTTAGTCTTGGATTGGTCCTGTTTTAGTATTGGTTTAACACACATGTGTCAAACTCAAGGCCCGGGGGCCAAATGTGGCCCTCCACATCATTTTATGTGGCCCTTAACATGGTAAATTAAAAGGTATGATGGTCTTAAAATGTCACTTTATTAAGAGATATGTCATTACACAGTTACCAATTTTTACATCTATGCAAATGAATATGCAATATTTGAAACATGAATAAGTAATAAATACAGAAACGGTTAATTAACAAGTTAAAAAAGTTGTTACATCATCTATTTTACATCTGGCCCTTTAAGGGCAGCCATTTTGCTGATGTGGCCCTCGGTGAAAATGTGTTTGACACCCCTGGTTTAGCACTTTACCCGTGGTTTAGTCCTACTTGCCTGTCCTGTTTTGGTCCTAGTGTAGTATTTGTTTAGTATTTTGTACTTGTCTTCTGGTTATGTACTACTTTGGTCCTAGTTTGGACCTGGTTTAGCCATGGTTTAGACCTTGTTTAGTCCTGGTTTAGTACTTCCTTAATATCTTCCTGGCTTAGTTCTTGTCTAGTCAGTTAGCCTAGTTTCATCCTAGTTTAAAGCAAAAGTTTAGTCCTGGTTTAGTTCTTGTTTAGTCCTGGCTTAGTTCTTGTCTAGTCATGGTTTAGTGCTTGCCTGAAGTTGTTTTGTCCTTATTTAGCGCTAGTCCTGGTTTAATACTTGTTTAGTCCTTGTTTAGTCCTGGTTTAATCCTGTTTAGTCCTTGTTTGGTCCTTATTTAGCCCTACTAGTTGACAGCAGTGCGTATTTGAACCACTAAATGTCTTCATATTACATACCCCTCTATCCATATTATTGGCCCATTTTGTGATGTTGCATGAGTCCGGGCTATATTTGTGTAGGGCTGCAAGATTAATCACAATCAAATCAAAATCGCAATTTGAATGAATGGGCACAATTAGCAAATTGCCAAGGCTGCAGTTTTTGAAGTACCAAAAAACTGCCTGTTTTGTCTAATAGCTTGTTAGTTCATATTTTAGTCTTTTTGTCAATTGCTCTGGATGTTTAAAATGTGAACTTTGAACAGAATTCTAGTATAAAACGTAAATTGCAGACTGAATTACAATCTCAACAAAATTTTATATTTTTCCCCAATCGTGTTATTCTACTTTTGTGCTCTGAATTTTGTGCAACTTTGGCCTCGAAAATTGTGAGACACATATTCATTCTTTGTGCACAAATTAGTCACTAGGTCACCTAAAATTTGTCTTTAGTACAGTAAAGAGAATGCATAATGGGATTATGGGATATCAAGGTTTGGATCGGTTTAGTCCTGTCTTAGTCCTACTTTAATTCTAGTACTGTTATAATTTAGCCCCATTTTCTGATTTAGTCCTGGTACTGTTGTAGTTTAGTCATGTTTCAGTTCCAGTTAGAAGTGTGCAATACTGATAAAAAGTAAATACAATGTAATTCTCTCAATAATACTAATCTGATAAAATGTTCCCAATCCATCAGAAAGGAACTAAAATATCTGTATAGATAGTATAGTTAGTCCTGGTTTAGTCTTTCTTAAATCCTGGTGCAGTCCTGCAAGATATAGTCCTAGTTTATCTCTATAATTTAAAATGATAGTTAAATCCTGATTTAGTCCTTGTTTAGTCCTGGTTTAGGCCTGTCTTTAGTCATATTTTAGCCTAATCTCATCCTGGTTTAAAGAAGTAGTTTAGTCCTGGTTTAGTTCTTGTTTAGTCCTGGTTTAGTTCTTTACTTCTTGTTTAGTTCTTGTTTAGTCCTGGTTTCCTTAGTCCCTCTTTAGTCATAGTTTAATCCTGGTGCCGTCCAAGTTAAAGGTAATAGTTTAGTTCTGAATTAGTCCTGGTTTAGTCCTGGTTTCCGGAGTCCGCTGAGCAAGGCACAGGTGCGTTGTGAGCTTGTCTCAGCCCCATTCCTGTGTCATGTGCACAAAGGAGTTACATAATGATATTTATGTAAGATTTAATCCTTACAATGACAAGGACCAGGACTAAACCAGGACTTAACCAGGACTAAACAAGGGACAAAGGACTAAACTACAACAACAACTACAACTACACCTGAAAAGTAAACCAATAATAACCAGGCCTAACCTACAACACCATAACTACAGCAGGGCTACACCAGAACTATACCAGGACTAAACCAGGACCAAACCAGAACTAAATCAGGACTAACCCACAGCACCAGTAGGCACCAGGACTACACCAATATAGGACTATCCCAGAACTAACCCAGGACTTACCAAAGACATCAAAACCAGTAGTACAACAGGTCTAAATCAGATCTAAACAACGACTGGATAAAAAAACCTGGAACAAACCAAGACTAAGCCAAACCATGGCTAAAATGGGCTGAGCCAGGATAAAGTTAGGGATAAACCATGAAAGGGCTGGTTACACTTGGACTAAACCAATGTATTCACTCCTGGTTTAGTCCTGATTTAACCCAGTTTAGTCCTCATCTAGACTTGGTTTAGTCCTGTGCTAGTCCAGGTTGAGTTCTGGCTGAAGTTCTAAACAAGTCCCAGTTTTGAAAAATACTTTGCAAGTATGAATTCACCTTAAACCGACTGGGAAACTGGACTTTTTTAAACCCTTAAATATATTAACAGTTAAATTGTTTACCTTCTTTGGATTCTTTTGTTTCGTCTTTTGTCTCCCTCCTGTCGCAGCCTACTTTTCTCAGAATCCATTTGAGGAATTTGCTCATTGGTCTGTTTAGAAAAGCAAATCCTTCTGACGTATATGTCCTTTATAATAAAAGAAACCACTTCAGAATAAACCAACTCTAAAATGTAACATACTTCTCTGCTTTATTCATGACTTATTTATTTACTTCATAAACTCTGAAAACATCAACAGTGTGATAAACATTAAAGATTCAAAAAATTAATGAAAAAGAGCAAGGAGAAGAACAGGCTTATGTTATCTACCGCCTTTTCCAAACAATAGTTTCTTTAACACAGTTAGTTACTTAAATGTTTCATAACACATCTCCATTTAAATCATGTACATTCATTAATTGCAAACATCTCTGTCCAATATTAAAAAAGAGAAAAATAAGTAAATATTTAAAAAAACAAAAAAAACAAAAACAAAACATGTGCAATAGTGTACACTGCACTGAAGTCACTTTACCTGCTGTTTATCCTGTTCATATGCTGCACATACTGTACGTAATAGTGCTGTAGTATTATTTAGTAGTAGTAGTAGTAGTAGTAGTAGTAGTAGTAGTAGTAGTAGTAGTATTTATTCTATTTTATTAAACTCAAACACACACACACACACACACACACACACACCTACACACACACTGGATAAAAAGTTACATAGTACAGCTTTAACTAATTTCATAGGTTCTAAAGTCCATCCATCCATTTTCTTCTGCTTATCCGGGGCCAGGTCGCGGGGGCAGCAGTCTAAGCAGGGACTCCCAGACTTCCCTCACCCCAGACACGTCCTCCAGCTCCTCCTGTGGGACCCCAAGGCGTTCCCAGGCCAGCTGAGAGACATAGTCCCTCCAGCGTGTCCTGGGTCTTCCCTGGGGCCTCCTCCCGGTGGGACATGCCCAGAACACCTCCCTAGGGAGGTGTCCAGGAGGCATCCTGAGCAGATGCCCGAGCCACCTCAGTTGGCTCCTCTCAACGTGTAGGAGCAGCGGCTCTACTCCGAGCTCCTCCCGTGTAACTGAGCTCCTCACCCTATCCCTAAGGGTGCGCCCAGCCACTCTGCGGAGGAAACCCATTTCAGCCACTTGTATCCGCGACCTTGTCCTTTCGGTCATTACCCAGAGCTCATGACCATAGGTGAGGGTAGGAATGTAGATTGACCGGTAAATCGCCACAATCGCCATAATCACCACAACGGACCTATACAGCGACCGTATCACTGCAGACGCTGCACCGATCCGCCAGTCAATCTCACGCTCCATCCTTCCCTCACTCATGAACAAGGCCCCGAGATACTTGAACTCCTCCATTTGGGGCAGAGACTCACCACCCAACCGGAGAGGGCAAACCACCTTTTTCTGATCGAGAACCATGGCCTCGGATTTGGCGGAGCTGATTCTCATCCCAGCCACTTCACACTCGGCTGCAAACCACCCCAGTGCCTGCTGCAGGTCCTGGCTCGATGAAGCCATCAGGACAACATCATCCGCAAACAGCAGAGATGAGATCCTGTGGTTCCCGAACCAGACCCCCTCTGGCCCCTGGCTGCGCCTAGAAATTCTGTCCATAAATATAATGAACAGAACTGGTGACAAAGGGCAGCCCTGGCAGAGTCCAACATGCACCGGGAACAGGTCTGACTTACTGCTGGCAATGCACAGCTCCTGCTCCGGTCATACAGGGACCGGACAGCCCTTAGCAAAGAACCCCGGACCCCATACTCCCAGAGCACCCCCCAAAGGACACCACGAGGGACACGGTCGAATGCCTTCTCCAGATCCACAAAACACATGTGGACTGGTTAGGCATACTCCCATGAACCCTCGAGGACCCGATGGAGAGTATAAAGCTGGACCAGTATTCCTTACACCGCCCGACAACATCCCCAGTCGAGGTCAGCAGCTCTCCACCCGCACTGTAAACAGTGCTGGTGAAGCACTGCTTCCCCCTCCTGCGGCGTCTGACGGTTTGCCAGAATTTTTTTGAGGCCGTCCGATAGTCCTCCTCCATGGCCTCCCCGAACTCCTCCCAACCCCGAGTTTTTGCCTCTGCAACCGCACGAGCCGTGGCACGCTTGGCCCACCTGTAGTCATCGGCTGCCTCAGGAGTCCTACGAGCCAACAAGGCTCGATAGGACTCCTTCTTCAGCTTGACGGCATCCCTTACTTCCGGTGTCCACCACCGGGTTCGGGGATTGCCGCCACGACAAGCACCGCAGACCTTACGACCACAGGTACGAGCGGCCGCATCGACAGGTGGAGAACATGGCCCACTCGGAGTCCATGTCTCCAACCTCCCCCGGGATCAGGGAGAAGTTCTCCCGGAGGTGTGAGTTGAAGACCCCTCTGACAGAAGGCTCTGCCAGGCGTTCCCAACAGACCCTTACGATACGCTTGGGTCTGCCAGGTCTGTCCGGCTTCCTCCTCCGCCAGCGGATCCAACTCACCACCAGGTGGTGATCGGTTGACAGCTCAGCCCCTCTCTTCACCCGAGTGTCCAAGACACATGGTCGGAGATCAGATGACACGACAACAAAGTCGATCATCGACCTCCGACCTAGAGTGTCCTGGTGCCATGTGCACCGATGGACACCTTTGTGCTTGAACATGGTGTTTGTTATGGACAAACTGTGACTAGCACAGAAGTCCAATAACAAAACACCACTCGGGTTCAAATCAGGGAGGCCGTTCTTCCCAATCACGCCCCTCCAGGTGTCACTGTCGTTACCCACATGGGCGTTGAAGTCCCCCAGGAGAACAACGGAGTCCCCAGTCGGTGCACTGTCTAGTACCCCTCCCAGGGACTCCAAGAAGGCTGGGTACACTGCACTGCTGTTTGGCCCGTAGGCTGACACAACAGTGAGAGACCTGTCCCCGACCCGAAGGCGCAGGGACGTGACCCTCTCTTTCACCGGAGTGAACCCCAACACGAAGCGGCTGAGCTGTGGGGCAATGAGCAAGCCAACACCAGCTCGCCGCCTCTCCCCGCGGGCAACGTCAGAGAAATGGAGAGTCCAGCCCCTCTCAAGAAGTTGGGTTCCATAGCCCAAACTGTGCGTGAAGGTGAGGCCGACTATATCTAGTCGGTAACGCTCAACCTCCCGCACAAGCTCTGGCTCCTTCCCCCCCAGCGAGGTGACATTCCATGTCCCCAGAGCCAGTCTCCATCTCCAGAGATCCGGTCGTCGAGGACCCCGCCTTCAACTGCCGCACAGATCTTCATGCACCGGCCCCTTACGGATCCTCTGGTGGGTCCACATGAGGACGGCCCCACGTCACTCCTTCGGGCTGAGCCCGGGTGGGCCCCGTGAGGTGAAGCCCGGCCACCAGGCACTCGCTGTCGAGCACCCATCCGGGGCGACGTAGCTTGCCTTGATTGTACTCTTTTCATAAGGCTCTAAAGGTACAACACAATTTATCTTCATAATGATTTTTTAAAATATGTATTGAGTATTTAAATTCAGTCCATATGGTAATAAGAATACAAAAAAGTGCCAGTAGCTTGTTGAAAAAATTCTTCAGTAAACGTAAATGCTCTCTGACATGCCCAAACTAGTTTGCTTTGTGTTAATACCCTATAGGTCCTTATCTCCCATGGCAACTGTCAATACAAACTCCACACTTTCTTTCATCACTAGGTGAGCTACTCACTCACTGCTTTATACCTATTCATCATCTTGGATTAAATAATGATTTTCAGTCACTCCCAAACTTGTACAATGAAAATTGTGGTTACTCCAAATTATTAACAGGATTACCAAGATTTTCCTGCTGCACATGTTGCAATACACAACTAGAAAATTGACATTTTTTAAAAGCAAAATTTGTAACTTTCTGGAGGTGGCATGTCACCTTCATCATTCCATAGAAGTAGAAAGTTAAATCCATACTTCGGAATATTATAGCCAAAGGAACAGCATTTCTATGGAAACAAGCAGGAGGAGTCAGGTTTGTGGAGATGCAAGCCCGCTCAGGACACGTGTTTTAAGTTGTTCAGTGTAATAGACACAACCAAATTGAAAAAAAACAACAACAAAAAAACATGCTTTTATTTGTTTTATTTTTGGCACAAAAAATACATACTACAGCCTTAAAGGGTTATTTATTTATTAATTATTTATTTCAAATTATCAACAACTACTATTTAGTAAAGGGTATATATTACAGAACCTATAAAATAATTTTATTTGCAGATGCAATATATTTTTCTCCAGTGACAATTATAAACAACTTATTACAACGATGAACACAGAGTTAAGTAAAATTAAATTATGGATGGATTCCAACAAGTTATCCCTAAATTTAAAAAAGACAAAAGCTATGTTTTTTGGTCATTATAAAATAAATTCAGAACTTTCAATACTTGTTGATGGGGTCAAAATTGAGTGGGTTTCTAATATTAAATTTTTAGGTATAATGATTGATGAAAAGCTGAGCTGGAAACCACACATCAGATACATACAATCTAAGGTCTCAAAAAGTGTTGCTGTAATCAATAAAGGGAAATACATTCTCAATCAAAAGGCTCTTTACATACTGTACTGCTCACTCATACTTCCATATCTGACATATTGTATTGAAATTTGGGGCAACAACTACCAAACGTTACTTCTTCCCCTTTTCAAATTGCAAAAATGTGCTGTGAGAATTGTGCACAAGGTTGGTTACCTGGACCATACAAACAATCTTTTTTCAAATCAAAATTATTCAAATCTTTTGATCTGGTAAAATTCTATACTGCTTTGCTTTTTGAGGGGAAGGGGTAAATTTAAAACAAAATCAGTGAGAACCACCAGGAAAAGCATGTGTGTATCTGTGTGTGGGGTCAGTCTGTGGAATGGGTTGGGAGATAACTTGAAGCAGTGCCCAAATATTTACAGGTTTAAAAGGAATTATAAAAATGTTTTGCTTTCGTTGTATAAGGGTGACAGCACTGGGTGATCTTAAAATAATTAAATAAAATGTTTATAGATATATGTAAATATAATGTGTAGATATATGTATATATAATGTGTAGATAGATATGTACATAATATGTATATGTGTGTATACAGATGTAATATGTAATTTATTGTGCTATATGTAAATATTTGTTAAGCCCCAGGATCAATGTACAAAAGTAACCACATAATTTTTGAAGTTATGATATGATCAGGGGTGGGTTAATATAAGTTTTTCTTCTTCCCACTCCTTTTCGAGAGATGTGCTTTTCTTTTGTTTACAATGTACATGTAGTAAACATGGTTATTCTTTTCTCTTGGCACTAACTCGAAATAAAACCAATCAATCAATCAATCAATCAATCAATCAAACCTGTGTTCATGCAGGGATTTGTATTCTACACTGATTGATATGACAACAAAAATCTGTCTGATTCCTGTGATGATGTGGTATTTTTATGTTGATAATTTGAATGGGCCAAAAGCAAAGGCTTAAGAATTAATAAATCATTTAATGTGGATGATTCAAGTTTAGTAATTTATTAATATCCTACTTGTTCATAATGGATAAATCATTCATGTTTTATTGTGGTCAATTAAAATGTAATGATTATAAAGTGGCAATTAGTTTATTTCAAACAAACTATACCACAAGTTACTCAATATAGATAAATATTTGAAAAAGATGCAGGAAAAATACAAATTAACTTTGAGGCTAAAGGTACTTTGGCCCTGCCTACTTTGCAGCCAACCCGGACAGAGAAGGAACATGCAAATACCATGCATTTAATTCAAGCTGTGACAATATAGTCCTGAGTCCTTCTGAGTATAAAAACAAAACATTTAACATTAGAGCTTAAAAACATACACACTCATCCCACTCAACTCAATTATATATCTGTATGGATCATGTTTTTGCCCTTGGGGCCAGATTTTCACTGTCTTTAAAATGTAAAAAACAGAACTATTTTTTTTAAGATGGTTTGCAGTGCAGTTATTCGTCACTTACCTCATACATTCCGGGTATCCCAATTATTCAACACAGTGAGTTTATAAGCACATTTCCCAATCGTCAGTTACCACAGTTTTGCCGTCATGGCAAAGCTAACAACAACTAGCATGCTAATGTGCACTTCCTGATTATCAGACAACAGAATTGTTTACAATTAGATACAGACGGCACGCAGTGGACACTGACCTCAAGATTGCTTATACAATATATCTGCATTGAGGCAAGACAAATTTAGCTCAAATGCATTAGAAAAAAATCAGGTACATGTCATTTGATAAATAAATAAATGTTTCATGTTGTTTCATGTTAATAAGTGGAAAATTACTCTCACGTTTACAGCAGCAGTCAAGGCTAAGGTCAGAAAAAGGTATTTATGACCAAATGGAATTAAACAGGAGAAAACACAGCTCGGAAATGTGGAATATAGTTCAAACTGTAGGGGCATAACTTTATGATAAGAAATGGCAATTAACTTTGATAACAAATCCAATTTGATTAACAGTGTATTTCACACAGTAGCTATGAAACACTTTAGACTATGCTGGCAACATTCATCTTGTAGACAAGTAAAACAGGATAGAATTTATATACTAATATTATATACAATACTTAAAGGCTACTTGACAGTTAAATGAATGAAATGAGATTGGCTCAATGGACACTTAAACCTAATGGATTAACACCTAGGCCAATTTAAATGAAACTATTCTGATACTGTGTTAGTGTATTTTACTTTGTAAAAACAAACTACAAGCATTCTTGTGAAAAGTTATTACATGCTGAATGTATAGGCTGCATTTAAATTTATCAAACATAATTGAATACATTCAATTTGCTAATGACCTTAATATCCACACACAAAGTACTATCACAAAGTAGTACCTACAGCAGCTAGACAGAGAGTACACAGTGATTGAAAATTATATTTTGTTGCTTTTGGACAAAATGTATTTATGTCTTTGATGCAGCAATTGCCCTGTCTAAATCTTCAACTAACAGCGTAGATATAAGCTATTATTAACCAAGAAAAAAACTTTCTTAAATGATTAGATCACAATATGGTAAATTGACCTTCTTTTAAGACTTTTGACAAGGATTTTTCGAGAAATTTCATCTTGGCGGACCTCACACTCTTGGTCAGTTGCCTCGGTGACAGCAGTGGAATGAGGCGTGACCTGATCGGCAGCAGCGTACAGAAGCGTGGCTTCTGATTGGTCGAGCTTGACAGACAGCAGCGGTATATAAACATGGCTACGCTGCTCAACGGTAGATTTCATGCGGGCTATCGTTGAAAGCCATACGTAAACAAGAAATAAACAACAAATCGAGCACTTTTAATGTAATTTTTAACGGGAGGCCAGGGGAAATCAGTCGATCCTACGTCTGAAAGGCTGTGAAAGCAAGAGGAGGACACCGCTGTACCGCTAAACGTAAGTGAATCACCACGGGCTTTGTAGGAAGCAATAGCCGGGGGAGATTGCGGGATGGTGAGATGAATGAGACCGGCCCGGGGCGTAACTAAAACTGAATGGAAACTAAAGCGTAAAACCAGTGCAAAGTGTGATTACGCAGACGGTTTTTTTTTTTGTCTACAATAGTAAGCATGTAATAGCAATGTCGCTAAACACGTGTACCATCTAATGTATACAAGAAGTTGGTAAGTTATGCAAAGTTCCACCTTGCTCTTAATTAAATGTACATAAAACGCCATACTTGTGGTTGTCTAATACTTAAAAGACGTGAAATTATGCCGCGTTAAAACAACTGTGTGGCAGAATGAATAATGCTGCTTAATATATTTCCATACATTATGAAGTATTTTTGCGAAGAAAAACGAGCGTGCTTTCTGACCGCGGGTGCCTGGGGGTGGTAGGCGGGCGCTGAGGCTCGGAGGGCGGGGTCCGGTTTGTCTGTGCACTCGGCCACACCCCCACGTTTCATAAATATGACTTCATCCAAGTGCGTAGAGTTATATAACTCAGGCTCAACTTATTTAATAAGGTATGACTGAATTATTGCCACTTAATGAATACTAATTGAGAGGCAGGATGAACTACACAACACAACACACTTGAGTTTGCATATTAGTCATGTTAAGAGTTAGAACTATGCATTTATAAAACGAAATGCATGCAATTAATTCAAATATCTTAAGTTGCAATAAAATACCCTTGAAAGTTAAAGTCCAATTACTTGGGGGAAAAAAATAAAATAAATATATATATATATATATATATATATATATATATATAAATATATATATATATATATATATAAATAGTTTACTGTAAAAAATGACATCCAAATCAAAACACTACATGACTAATGGTAAAACTGTAAATACTTGGCAGTGAAGTGATAATAATCAGTATAAACAAACAACTACTGGAATGATGACTATTGCATCTACCCATTTGATGAAAATGTTTTTTTCTCTTTTAAAAATATTGTCCATCAATAATCAATAATATCAATAATGTAATACCAAAATTAAATATGGTAGAAATGTAAATTTTGTAGCCTAGCTTTAAGAAAAAGTTTTATATCTGGAAAAAAGGGGTTGTGTCTAACAGGAAGGATACACATTCAAATAATGTGAAGGGCTCCTCCTACTTTTACAAACCCATAGTTATAATAATAATTACACTACAATAATTATATAAAGATGTCCATTTTTGTAGAGTGTAGATAGTGACTTGTTTTGGTTCAGTTGTACCAGTTACACTAATGCAGTGAACATATGTAGTTAATGTAAATCCAATTATACGTCTAGAGCAGCATATGGTCCTACGGTCACTGTGTTGAAGGCATTTAGGTCAGAGGAAGACATGCTTTCAGTAATCAGTAATGAATGAATTAATCAATGTTTCTTCCAATATTTTAGTAATTTGGCCATTCTTAGTTATTTTAGGGTGTGTTCAAACTTGACTATATCAAAATTTTGACTAGTCACAAAACTGGGACTAAATTCTGAACTAATCTTAAACTAGACCTGGACTATTCCTGGACTAGAACAGGATCAAAGAAGGTCTACCATCAATACTAAACTGGACTCGAACCAGGACCTAAAAGGAAGTTCAAGTGAAGTTTTATTTAGGGCTGGTTGATAATGGCAACTATATTAATTCATTTTAATTCATTTATTTTTCTGCAATTCATTTCATTTAAGTAGCAATTTTGCTGAAATGTTTTACAGTAAATCTAAAACAAATTAGTATGGTATCAAATGTATTAATTTGCATATACATAAAAAATAAAGCATTTTATTTTGTATGCTACTGTCCAGAATGCACTGTGGGATTTCTTATAGTCATAAATAATGCACTAAAATGGCAACTACAGGTAACTAAATATAACCTTATGGGTCCATTGTTTATGTTGGCCTTAAATTACCCTGCTGCAGTGCATTCTGGGAGTTGTAGTGTTGGGCCTGTCTGACTACATAATGAATGAGGCGCGGCTCTATTTACATTGATAACTAAATTGCACAGTCATTCTGACATTACTGTGGCCGGAGCCCTCAAATGACCTGAGACCAGGAAGAGAAACTGTAGTCTGAAACCACATTCATACTGTCACGCACTCCCAGTCAAACGTTTGGACACACCTTATCATTTAATGTTTTTTTTCTTTGTTCTTATTTACTGCTTTCAACATTTTATACATATGGAAGATGTTAAATATATGACACAATATGTGTGCAATTATATAGCAAAGTTTAAAAAAGTTAAATAACTGAACTAAACTAAATTTTTTATATATTTTATATTCAAATGCACTACAAACACTTCACCTTCTCTCAATGAGTTTGTTGATAAAGTCTCCTGAAATAGTTTTTACTTCACAGCTGTGCCCTGTCAGGGTCAAGGATTGCCAATAGTGCAAAGCAGCGATCAAAGCAAAGGGTAAAGTCTATTTTTTGTAATTTATTTTTGTTTGGACATATATGAAATGTAGCATTTATATTTTTGATGCCTTCAGTGAGAATCTATGTAAATAATCATGGAAATAAAGAACTGGTAGTGTATATCACATAAAAACTAGGACAAATCTGGAACCAAACCAGAACTGGATGACACCAAGTTGAACTAAACTAGGATTAAATCAGGATCCTAAAATAAACCAGCACTAGACCATACCACTTTGAGAATTTCTGATTATTGTGAAACATTCCAGCAATAACATCTCAGTGGAGATAAGCAGGTGCATCTTAAAATTATATCAAAATCTAAAAAATGGCAATTTACTTTTTGATTTACTATTTGAATAGACTGTTACCATTGTGAGATTATGAATACTTTGGCCTCTGTTCAATCCGCTTACTTCTCCTTAACCTTACTTTGACAAAGATCATTGACCGTTTTTACAAACTCTCACCGTGACTCTGCAGATTTTTCCCATTCCGGTTCATCTAGTTTGTCGTGTATCATTTGTTGCACATGTTAAGCCACTGTAGTTTTACTTTTTTATATTGCAATCCAATAAAATTACCCAGAGCTTCCTGGTGATTCAAGCCAAACCTCATTAAATTACAACACATTATAAAAAAACACCACTAAACAACAGTGGCACACATGTCAAGATTGTGCAGTGCTAATAAATAAATACAATTACATTATAAAATTAATAATAATAATAATATAATTATTATTATTATAAAATGACTTGAATTCTGCTTTTTTTTAAATTGACTACCGTACTTTTTTTTTGTTTTTGATGGATCTATTATTATTTAACTTGTTTCAATGTATTGCTGTTGTCATTTTTAAATTATATGCCAGTGAGGGGAGACAATTCCACCTGAAATAAGGTATGTTTTCTCTTTCAATTGTAATATTTCAAGCTGCAATTTTCTCTTATAAATAAGTACATTTAGTTTACCTCCTCACTATATTGTAAATATACCACTTTCTGACAGTATAAGGGTGCTGCAAGCTGTCTGCAAAGAACATTTTTTGATGGTAAAATTTGAAGAAAAAAAAACAGTGCTGAATAGTCAAGATATTGGATAGATTTAAATATTAAATAACTTCTTCCTCCTTTGATGGCATAAAATGTTTAATTTGAGGCTGCAGAAATAATTGCAATCAAACCACTTTTATCACAAAAATCATACATATCTTCTGTACATACAATAATTTGAATAAAATTATTTGTTGAGTAATACAAATTTTGGTTGATGACTAAACTATGACTAAACTAGAGCAGTAGGCCTGTAAGCCTTTAGTCATTAATTTGTATTAAAATCAACTGACATCTTGCAAGGATAAGCCTGCAAATAAGTAAAAGTTTTGCACTGGCTGTCATAGTAAGTTTATTAGGCCAATCTGACACATGCTTTTGAAATGTTGTAAGTTACATAACTGTATAGCATGTTTTGGCTGGGTGCCTGGAGCTAGCGTAATGTTAGCCCCTTTGTGTCGTGGCGCTGAGCCAAACAACTGCATGGGACGTGCTTAGACCCACTGGCCCGGTTTTTCTCCAGACTCGAAACACTCTGTTCTTCACTTTTTTTTTTTTTTTTTTAAGCTTGCTCTTGATGTGCAGAACCAAAAGTACTATAAACTTGTAGATAAGAATTCAGCTTAACTACTACAACTGCTACTACTACGACTGTTAGTTGTGGCTTTACTGTTAGTATAGCCTTAAACTTGTCTATCTTGCATGTATTCAATTACCGTACTACTGCTACAAAACTAGTGCTATTATTTATATCGCTGTTATTACTACTCTGACTACTACTAGTACTACAACTGCTGCTGCCTGATTTAGTCTATCACTGTGTCACTACCGGTAATTACTATTGTCCTTACAACTACTAGAATTTGCAGCTAAAACTTTACTAATACTTGCATACAACTGCTACTTTAACTTTGATTACAACTTTATTAGTACTTGCTCTTTAGAGTACACATAAAGATATACTTATTACTAATTCCATTGTTGTTGGTGCTATCACTACTTCTACTACTACACTTATTACTGTATTACTAAAACTTGAGGTGCAAATATTTAGGGATTTTTGTCATATCATCCAAAGTCACTTGAACCTTGTGAACCACCAATTATAATTTGAGAACATACTGTATTTTTAGGATAGTTGTTGAGTGACTATAAAAATGACATTTTCCTAGTATACTCGTTTTATCTTATATTCCTTTAGACTCAATGCCGGCTATGTGTAGAACCAACTGTACTCACTCAGCAGTGTACAGAAAAAAATCTGTGACCCGTGCCAAGTGGTGATTTCAACTCAGACGTCAGATTTAAAGTGACCATGTCCACAAAAGACCAGGGATCTATGGTCAAACAATTATTTTTAAATACATTTTGAACCACCTAAAGCTTGAAATATATTGACTGAAGGAGTCTAAACTGAGAATATTTACAGATTAAGTTGATAAAAACTAATTATAGACAATTTTTTTTGTCAATCTTGTACTTCTATTAAAATTGCATTCATTGTACATCCCTTGGTTTAGCCATGTTTCTGTTCTGATTTAGCCCCACTGTCTTATCCTGCTTTAGTCCTGCTTTAGCCCTGCTTTAGCCCTGCTTTATTCCTTCTTTAGTCCAAAAGATTATTCTATAATACAAGCCATATACTGTATTAAATAAGTGAATTCATGGAGGCCTGTGATATAACAACTCACTGGGGTCCTGTTTCTATGTTTCAAATTTAGCTTTAAAGTCCTTGGTCTTATCCAACTGCTGTCAATGGCATCTTCAACATGGATAAAGTCGGCTTATAAAACAATCTACCCTTTGATTAAGGCACTTCTGATCTGCAAATAGGAACAAGCTAAGAAGCAATGCACTTTGTCTCTTAATATGAAACAATATTATGATTAAATTAGCTTTGCAAACAAGAGCCTTAAAGAGGACCTACTGTGCTTGTGTCTGCTATATAACTATAATCTCTGACACCGTGGATTATTATGTTATAATTTGAACATTTTAAATTGCAGTATTAATCTAAAATGACTTAATAAAAGAAACAAGTCCACTGCCTTCCGTGTTAGAAAACTATGGTGCTCTGTGGGAACTGACATCGTCATCACAAAAAACAACACCTCCGATGTATAGCTCAAGTTAGCGAGCAGCGGATTTTTTTTTTTCATTTTTACCAAAATGACTACGCAACGACTCTTGCATGTATCACTGATTGAGAAAATAAAATTGGAGAATCAAGTAAGTACGTTACAGTGGGCGTATGCCGGTGGCGGTGAAAACGGGGATTGATCAGCAATATGGCATCCTAAAAATAAAAGATTAAAGATTGTTCAAACATGCACGAATCACTCCAAATACAATTCTGAGTGAGTAAATGGTGAGGAGAGACAACTATAACATGGTTAAAAGCTCTAAAAAGTTGATTTTGCGACTTTAAGAGGTCCAAACTGGGATGCCGTAGTCGTAGTGTATCTTATTAATAAACATTGAAGATTTTTAAAGCGCTTCTAGGACATAGCAATCAAAAATGCAGTAGATTTTATATTAAAGGGGCTGTACCTGATTTTTTTTTATTACCGGTACAATTTATTTATTTATTTTTTTTAATGTCAAAAACAGAAGTCTATAAGCGATTTTTGCAGCTTTCAGAGGCCAAAGCAGAATTTTGCAGTTACAGTAAAGCCTACAACAAATAGCATGGCAGCTGGCACTTCCTGATTCTTGAACAATAAAACGCTTCAGAATTTGATGTAAATAGACACATATTGACCTCAAGAGCTGCTTATACAATATATCCCTTAATTATAATGAAACTAACTGAGCTGCAAGAACAATTTATATGGTCATAATTGGAAATTCAAAAATAGCTACAGTTATGAGTGGGTGTACAAAATTAATGTCACATTTTTAGTTTTAAATAATCTAGATGACATTTCTATCCTTATTTGAAAAATTACACTGCAAGTTTGTTTTTTCAGCCTTTTTAATAGCATTTTATTATAGACTTTGTACTCTATGCATGAAAGCAAGAACTAGGATATATTATCCACTTTTTAATATCCCCTGAAGCTGCATTATTTTAGTCACAACATGCTCCACAAACAACACAATATCCTGTCTTGTCTTGTAAAACCTGCTAACCCCATTTGACTTCTACCAACTTGTGAATATGATCATTATTTAGTTTAGCAGCTCATATGTTCAGTCTTCAAATGTGTGTGGGAATCCTACTTTTCCAATCCAAATCTTAGCCCCAATATTTGATACATTTTCATAATTTTTGAATCGTATTGAATTAAATTTGCATAATAATTGTACAACTACAAACCTTTTTATCAACAGTCAACATCATTATGATATTTTTATCATTAATGTGCTTCGAGCCAAATCAAACATTTGGTGCTGAGTCATTCTGCCGAGGTCACTGGAAATGCACAGACCACATTCACTTCTGTCAATAATTTACTTCAGCCAAATACTGGTCACTGATCAAACAACCAGAAAAACCATCCCATAAGAAATTACTTTAAAGAATAAGAAGACATGCTTACTTGGGTTAGAGATTTGGTAAAGTCAAAGAAATCACATCTTTCTTCCTTTTGTTGATCGGTCTTCTTATTAAGAACTACTAAAATAGCTTTCAGTTGTAATTTCATGAATATAAACAGTACAAACTACCAGGGTTGCTAAAAACTATCGAATATCAGATACTAATTGATACTAAAACTAGTATCGAAACTAGATACTTATTTGAGCAGGTACTGATACTAAAAATGTCACATTCACAGAAATGAGCCTTTCCTGAATAGCTTTAGAATGATCTTGAGCTGTGTCAGAACAAGTATAAAACCACATAGACTAGTATACACCCATGGACCACTATGGAACCTACCTGGAGGACTGAGGGATTACACAGATATAAGGCCACATGGCGATATAAATGAAAGTACTACCTTTTAATGTTAAAAGCAACATTTTATTGTGTAAAGAGAGTGTTTTTATTATCATTGTCGTATCAGAATCGTTAACGAGTATCGTAATTGAGTTTGAAATTTCACTCACTCATACACAAATATACTCAAACACAAGTGCCTTTTTCACTTTACAAGATTATAAAGTTGCAATTGTTAAGATTTTGCAATAAAACTAATTAAGTGTAACTGTATAAATACTTTAACACAAACTAATTATATTTCTTCATTTTGTCTCTACAGATAAAATGGAAAACCAGGACAGAGACTCCGGGGACATCATTCCTGTGGTCATTATCGGTGAGAAAAATTCAAACTCATAAATTTACATTATTTTTCCCATACTGTTTATTTTTGCAAAGTCATTCCTCCAAGAGCCATCTGATTGTTTACGAGACAGGAATGAGAGGGGGAGAGTTCTGCTTGGTTGAAGAATTTGCTTTAGGGGACCTGTTCTCATGACTACAGCACAAGAATTGTTTTTCATTCTATTAAGTCACAAAGTAAAAGGTTGAAAATTGTCATGTGGTAGTCTTATGTGTAGAAAAATGCTATTGAAATTTTAAAGACAAGGTTTACTGATTGAGATGGTTTGGATGAGTACAGAGAAAGGAGAGTGAATATATGGTACAGAGGAGGGGTAATGAATATATTGGGAGTCTTTTGTTAAGTATTGCCAGTTTTTACTCCAGATGCCCTCCCCGACACGACCATTCCACATGTATATTTTGACTGGAGTGGGTAATGTACGTTGTTCAGGAACACAGAAAACAGTAGAATGACCCTTTGGTTTGGGGTGAATACGTGTATATATTTACATATGATGGATGATTATGAAATGTGGAATAGTTCGAGAATAACTCAGAAACCAGAGAGTTTATTGGTGAGAAGTTGACCGCCTGCCAGTTCAAAGTTCAGATGATTAAGGTCATATCGCCTTGACCATACATCCCAACCTTTTAAAGCACTTCCCCAGTTTCACTTTGATGATTCTGTAACAAGTTCTGAATTTTAAGTGTGCAACATTATGCATATTATTTAAGTAATCAAATCTCAAATGCCATTGCAAACAGAAAATGTATCTTTTGAACATTTGTTGACAAACCACAAAAACACGCTGTAATAGTTGCAGTAGTTTAGTGATAATAACTCATAACGCTTGCTCAATTACAATTATTCATTGCTCAATTAAGTTGTATGGTATAAGGTAGTTACACGACACAACATTTCTGGTAGAGGGTCTGCTACTTGCTTGTCTGCCTGGAATATTTCACAATATGGCATTAAACTTAACAAAGTTGTATTTATTTAATTAATGCTTCTATTGCCCCAAGATACAGTGAATAACATACATTCTTACTGTGAGCAGAGTTGCCTCTCCATGAAGATGGATATGTCATACTGTGAAGCATTTCAGGCAGTGGTAATATCTTCATTGAGACAAGCAAGTGACAGACTGGACGCCTTTTATTTTATCAATTCATTTGAAAGATAAACTTCCTGTTTGCAATTGGTCCCTTGGCATTTAGTCTAATCTGGGACCATCGAAGTTAATTAAAATGCAGCTCATTAGTGGCTCTAGTTGTTGTTGTTGTGGGCGCCACAGTGCAGCACCTTGGGAACAGATGGTACAGAGTAGGGACAGTAGATATATGGTACAGAGGAGGGACAGTGAATATAAGGTACAGAGGAAGGACAATGAATATCGTTAGACCAAAGAGAACATTTATGGATGTAGTAATGTCGTGTTGTTGCCATGGTTGTGATGGGTATTTGTTTTCTAGGAAATGGGCCATCTGGGATCTGCCTGTCTTACCTGCTCTCGGGTCACACTCCATACGTGTCCCAGGACGCTGCTCACCCAAACCCTCTGCTCCAGCACAAACTGAGGGAGCAGCCCGACCTGTCGCTGCTAGAACAGGTAACTAACTAGAGCAGATCATTGGACTACTGATTTTACTAAAACACAGTTAACTTAATCATACTTTATTTGACAAAAAAAATCTTGCCTAGTCTGTCTCATTTTTACATTTTTTCGAAGTTTATAATGTTACTTCCACATTGGACACTGGCAGCAGAGAGGTGCTTCCATAGCTATTGCTTAGCAACTATAATGTCAACAAAGGCCAAAACATGTCTAAAGGCTTCTAGTCTTTTTTTACTTACTTTTTATCTTATCGGCTATTAGCCTTAAATCTCCAGCACAATCCAATATGTCATTTTGGTCAAATTGCTGCCTAGAACATACACACAAAGCCTTATATTAACTCTTTGATACGAAGAGGCAACTACCATAAATGTGATACTCTGCTCTCCTCAAGGTTTGTGGTAAAAAGACTCTCCCTCTCTTTCTTTTTCTCTCTTTCTTCCTCCCTCACTTCCTCCTTCCCTCTCTCCCACTCCTCCTTCCTTTCTCCCTCCCTCTGTCTCGCTCCTCTGTAGGACCTGGAGTACCTGTGTGAGGGTCTCGAGGGGCGGTCTTCTAACCCCGTGGCGGTCCTGTTCGACTCTCTGCTGCTGCCAGACAGTGACTTTGGGCTGGAGCACTCCTCTCCTCTAATCTGGAGATATGAGCCGGAGCGAGCCATCCCTCACCTGGTGTTGGGTAGGGGGCCCCCTGGTGGAGCATGGCATGTACGTATTCAGGCCTGAAATAATAACACATTTTAACAGACAATATATCGCCACAGAAATATCCTAATATAAAAATAATAATAATACTATAATGTAATGTTAGATTTTATGTGTCATAAACAATTACTCATGTAGTAATATTTTTGTTAATCTCCTGGACCCTATTTGAATCCTTACGGTTAGCTGTAAGATTCTACAACTTCACAAGCCTGATGCTAGGTGCAGTAGTTTCATCAGCAGAATACACACCAATTATGTTGCTGTAGTGCTCTGAAGAGGTGTGACGTAGCATGGAGAGCAAAGGCAGTGGGGACACAGTGCCTCAAAAACAAAATGCCAAAAATGTATATGTAAGTGTTTAATACATTTCAAATATAGCATTTTCAAAACAATAAAAGGTAACATGATGATTGAAATATGCAATGTGCAGTTAATACCCCAGAGAAGTGTAATCCCACCTCTTTAATACGAAGACTAAATCTTGGTACAAGGTACATTCTGAACATGTAAATTAAATCATATCTTATTAGGATTAAAACGATTTATATGCATGACAGCAAAGTGGGGAATGCATGGAGTTTGCTGTTTGTGGCTGGACAGTTTAATCTGCCTTTTCACTTATGAAGTTGCTATTTGCAAGTATTTCTCATATAGTTGTTTTTGCATGAGCTCCTACACTTTAGAGCTTTTATTATACGATCACAAATGTCTTTGATCAACTAACTACTCTAAACAGCAGCTTAGAAGAAAAAAACATTCAGAGTTCTTCATTTCAAAGAGCCATGTTCTTAAGAGGAACTACATTTTGGACCTTTTGCAAAATCCTGGTTTAGAAACACTTTAACTCATGTGTCAACAACTTAAAACACAAATCTGCAACTTTTCAGCTTTTGGTCAGCATCTAAGTCAGCATCTAATTGTTCAGTTCTTTGGATCTGGTTATTGATTTTATTTTCATTTTCTCTGAGGGTGCTGTTTATGTAATTACCTTGAGACATGAATTTGATAAATTTCCCAGAATACCTCACAGTCCTTATCCTTGCTTTTTTCAGTAAAGACAATTTCTTACGTGGCATTTATTAAGTTATTACAGGTAATAATTGGCTCCAGACACTAAAAAATAACCTAACCTAACTCTAAACCTATCAAGAATAAAAAGCAGGTGACCTTTTGCTGCTGCTGGGTTGGAACCACTACTTTCTAATACAACAACAACTTTGTTTTTGTTCATTCTAAACATATCAAAGTAAGTACACTGTTAATATAAATGTAAACAACCTTAAAACATAATACTTAATACCTGAAAAAGTTGTAAGTTATGACAAACTAGATCATGATTTTACATTTTGCTCAGCGTAAACATCAATATTGATTCAAAACGGCTTGGCAAGAAAAACAGGTTAATTGACTTCCTGTTCAAAACTGCAGAACTGCCGCTAATGTAATTTTACCATAGAACACAGCAGACTTTGTTGTTAAAAAATGGCTATGTGACATTTTTTCTGTCTGACTGTTTGAAAAAAGTAATGATTTGAAGTACCGGTACAGCGATAGGGGATACAGAAAACAGACATTTTCTGAGCACTCAAGCCTCAACTGCAGGACCTATGATTACTCAAACATGCATGAGTCAATTGAAATACTCCCAGTAAGCAAATGATGAGCATTGTTAAAGGCTCAGTAGTGAATTTTACATAATATCCCCCCTTTAAATATAGAAAAATGAATGAAATGAAAAATACAAAATATTGAGAATACAGCTAAAAATATTAAATGTATAACTACAATGATTTTGTTTATTCTTCAGGCGATGGAGGGGTCCATGCTGACTCTGAGTTTGGCAAACTGGATGGAACTGCCTGGACTCAAACTCAAAGACTGGCTCAGAGAGAAACGCAGGTACCGTCATCTATAGGCCTGGACTAGACTGTGGACTAGACTGTGGACTAGACTGTGGACTAGACTGTGGACTAGACTGTGGACTAGACTGTGGACTAGACTGTGGACTAGACCGTGGACTAGACCGTGGACTAGACCGTGGACTAGACCGTGGACTGTGGACTAGACCGTGGACTAGACCGTGGACTAGACCGTGGACCCGACCTGGCACTAGACTTGGCTCTAGACCGGGATCAGATCTCCTCAGCATGTAGTAATAGTTGTGTTTATGTTTTTACTATGTTTGCTTTTCAAATTACCCAAATGGAGAATGCAGTTTGAGATTTGCATAAAATGGGCACAGGCAAATTTGATTGTTTTTTCACTTCCTCTTTAAGTTCATGCTGATGTTAAAAGGCACCTGCTGATTTTACTAAGGTCAATAGAGATGTGGGGGGGGGGGGGGAATCCTACATACTTTACATGCAGGATTTGGCCTGTTTTAGATCAGGTTTAGACCAGTTTTAGACCTGGTTTTAGCCTAGTTTGAACATGGTTGTCAGTTGCTTTACTTTTGAATGTTTTTTCCTAGTTTAGACCTGGTTTAGTCTTGGTTTAGACCTGTTTTTTTCAAGGTTTAAATCTGGTATTGATTTGGTTAATTTAGATATGGGTTCCCTTTACTCTATCAAAATTTGGCAAAAGTATATAAAATGTCAAGAAAACACTGATGAAACATGTTTTTAAAAACATTTTCTGTCATTTTCAATATTTTTGCAGAAATGTACGCAACGACAGAGCCACACCTGCAGAGATAGCCTTGTATTACCAGCACTACGTTTCCCAGAAGTCTTTAGAGCAGAACTTTGCCTGTGGGACAACGGTTACCGAGGTGACCAGAGTGCATGGCGACGGAGATGAGCCATGTTGGAGAGTAACTGGAGTTCAGCGCCGTGAAGGAGAGGAGCTCGGAGGTAAGAAAGCATTTTATTTTATGGTAACTTCAACAATTATGGTTTGTTCTTAATATCATAGTTGTTCAATTAAATGACAATGAAGAATGAAAACACATCTATAGAGAACATCACAACAGTGTTACGAATTTATCATTATTGATATGTTATTGGAGCCACATATTTTTACTTATTTTGTTCAATTGGAAACCAATTTGTAACATATTATCTTGTTGCTTGTATAGTTACATATCGCTTATTTTCGTCATGATGAAAAATTAGGATTGTTGCTATAGGAGGACATTTTCCCATTCACATTTTTTTTTGTTTTCAATTTTTAAGCGCTATGACAATGATCCCTTTTGTTGTTGTTTTTTAGGCCCGAGCCTGGGACAACGTCCCGGCGAGGGACTCATTAAAACCGTGTCCGGAACATGGAAAATGGCAAAAATCAAGTAGTAAACACGCCCCGACATGGCAGTGAGTGGTATCAAAAATTAGAACTCGACAAGCTCTAGTTCACACAAAAGACCCCGAGAAAAAATAACGAAAGACGACTCGGTAGCTCGGTACTTTGATTTTCATGGGGCCAATGGGAGCCCGACTCGGAAAAAAGTCAACGTAAAAATCTGAAACTCACATCAAAAAATAGAACATGTCAGGACATGACAAAAATGATATTATGGCCCCGCCCTAAAATGTACAGGAAGTCGGCCATATTGGATCAAACCCGGTAATGACAAAAGTGCACACCCTCGCATTCAGGACATTTCCTCGCACAGTTTTCATCACAAACACTTCAAATTTGGCCAAATCTCACTAAACCCATTTTTGAATATTTCAATAAAATATTTCTCTTTCACACATTTTTTGTTGGGAAAATGCTAACACAGCGTTTATGCACAATTGTGAACTGAACGCAATGATATGCAAATCAAGGCACTCTCTCACAAAATGGCTCTCTAGAGCCCTCTTCAAATTTCATTTTCAAAAATTTGTAGAAGACAATTGATTTGTCGTGGACTTGTGAAAAAATTCACAGGGGCCTTATTTGTGATGGGGCACAATGTGAGAAAGTCACATGACTGTAGCTGTTATGGTTTAGGAGAAAAATAATGGGTGGAAAATGCGTTTCCATTATTATTTTTTAATTTTTTTTTAACTCAATAGCGCCACCTCAAAATTTGAAATACATTGTGGCAATGAGAGACCTTTTTCATCGCAGACAAATGAAATTTGGTACAAACATAGAACATGTCAAGACAAGTAAAAAATATATTATGACCCCCCCCCATCCTAAACCCTACAGGAAGTCAGCCATTGTGGGCGGAACCTCATTTAAAAAAATTTTTACTTCTCACATTTGAATTTTTTGCACCTCGGATTTTCATTCAAGAAACATGCAAATTGGTCAAAATAAACTATACCCATGTGGGATTATAGGGAACTCTTTTGGAATTTTCTAAGTTATAAAATATGGGTGTGGCCAGCCTGCAAATAAAAAAAGCCATTTTAAAAAGTTTTTAATTGCGTGTAACTCACACATTTAGTGTCCTATTTCCCGGCATGAATATACTTTTTTTTCCAAAATGTTGATCTGAATGCATACATATATAATTTACACAGGTCAGACATTATATTGCTCCACAGCGCCCCTTGAACCTTTTAATGGTATGCAAAAAATTACTTTGTCACAAACATTTTAAATTTGGCATGGACATCCCTATTGACATACTGAACAAAAAAGCCAATGAGATTATACCTCTATTTTCAAAGGCGTTGCCATGGCAATGTCTGACATTTCTCATTGAAATACATGGGTTTTGATTAACTAGGATGAAAAATTACTACTTTGTCATAGACCATTCAAATTTGGTACACATATTCCTCTCATCATACTGAACAAAAAGGCCAATGAAGACATACCTCTATTTTCAACCGTGCAGGCGTGACAATGTGATAAATGTTCTAATTGGAATGAATGGAGTAGTATTACTGAGACGCTGATTTTGGGGGGAGGGGCGATGTAAGCGGGAATGAAAGGCAGGATTTCCACAGTGGTATGTACCCCGCGGTCACAAGGGGTGGCGAGGGCCTTTATCACTGCTTGCAGTTTTCATTTTAAATTATTATTCTGAAACGCATGGATAACAGGAAGCTAAAATCCATGAATTGCAAGCCTAACTAAAACCGAGTTGAACCAGTCTAACCTTTGACCCTAACATCACTGTACATATTCCCAGATGGTGGCACCGTGTCAGAGGAGGTCCCATTCTCCATTTTGGCCCGTAACGTGGTTTTGGCGACGGGGACCCATGATATTCCGGCCCGCCTCAGAGTCGACGGAGAGTCCCTGCCCTTTGTCTGTCACTCGTTCTGGGAGCTGGAGGCCGCTATCTCCCGCGGCGAGCTTGACGAATTGTCTGAGCCTGTTCTGGTGGTGGGGGCGGGTCTTACGGCCGCGGATGCCGTACTGGCCACTCGCCATCTGAGTGCACCGGTGTACCACGCTTTCAGACGCTCCGTAACCGACCCAGGGCTGATATTCAACCAGCTACCCAAACTGCTCTACCCAGAGTACCACAAGGTGAGGAGGAGGAAGAAGAGGAGGAGGAAGGGGACCTATTTAGTTACTAGATGGAGACAATCCGAAAAGTTACATGGTGCACTTTTAAGTATTGGCCACCTGGTGTAATTGTGCCATGCACCTTTCAGACCTCGTTTAGTCCTGTTTTCTTCCACTAATTTACTCATTTGACTATCAGAACCGAGAAACATAGGACTTTTTTTCTTTTTAATCTTATTTTGAATGGCTTGAGTCTAGTGTAGACATGTAATAGCAGCAGTGCTCCAGGTTGGTGAAAAGGGATAAGTTCTAGCACATTCATCAAAGATCCTCTGAGTCTGAGTTATGAGCATGCTGTACCAAACTGTACAAAAAACAGGGCTTATTTTAACAGAAAAACTGAAGTGAACTGTCTTCTAAACATTCAGAGCATTCTAAAGTTTTCTCTTTTTTTCTTGGTTCCAGGTTCACCAGATGATGACCCAACAGCAGTACGGCTCTCCGACCTCCTCCTCTTCCTCATCTTCGTATCCAAACTACCTCAGCTTCCCAAAACACAGAGTCGTCAAATTCCTCCCAAACAAAAAATGCATCCTCGAATCGGACTTGGGCCAAAAGACTGCAATCCAGGTCTCCAAAGCTTTAGTCCTCATCGGATCCCACCCAAATCTCTCCTTTCTCCCAGATCACGGTCGCTCACTCGGTGTATACCGAAACGAACCAATATCCTGTCGGCGAAATCCCATTGATGTAGACCCATTCACAAACCGGGTCACAGAAGCTCCTGGGATGTACGCAATGGGCCCACTAGTGGGAGAAAACTTTGTAAGGTTTTTAAAAGGAGGAGCGCTAGCAATCGTTAGCGACCTGCACAAAAGGCAAAAACTCCTAATGGATGACACGTGGGTCAGGGCAGACACAGACTGGAGCATAAAGGGTTGATGGAAAAGTCGGCTTGAATTTGCCCTCTTCTGAATTCCTCAAAGTGCATTATCCAAAGTGCTATGTTTTTTCATTATACCTTCCATCTATCAAGGAGTAAAGCCTTTAGAAAGAAGTGCGATTTAAGAAGTCAAGGAATATAAAAGTAAATGGCAAATAAGGTAGGCAAAGTGTATTAGCCGCTAATTGTGCTATGGTGTTTTTTATCTAACATTATACCATCTGTCTATCAAGGAATAACGACTGTAGAAACAAGTGCTAGTTATAAGGTCAAGGAATCAGGAAATAATTGGCAACAAATAGGATAGCACATTAGCCGCTTAAGGGCTACTATATTGTGAACATATCATCTAGGTATCATTGAAAGAGGCCAGCTAAAATGGAATGGAACATCAAAAACGGCCATTACCATGGAAATCTGTCATGTTTGTGGGATTAGTGCAAAACTCCCATATGTTAACTAAAACGAAGTTAAAAAGTAAACAAAAGCGTTTTGGAACTCTATAGTTCAGAAAACCCATAGTAACCCAGAAAAACTTTCTGAAAAAAAAAAAAAAGTTTGCAAATGTGATCAGGTGTAATCGGCTACATGGTAACTAATAACCACAAGACCTATAATTTTATTTAAAATTCGTTTCTGAAAACCACTAAGTTATTAAAATATTTCACAGAATCTTTCATTTTAATTGGACTTAAAACAACCATATTATGGATATTGGTTACCACGTAGCTAGTTAACCTCCGTGACGTCTTTGAACTCTTAACATTTTCATTTTTGGAAAGTCTATGGGAAAAATTAATGAACAGTTTAATTCCAGAAGCGGAGGGGCCACTCACTTTTTAGGCCCATTTCATCATCTGGATTTTCTTGATATTAGTTGTTTACAAATTACTTTGCCCATCATCTTAGCTATTACATGGCACCTGAGATCTGACAACATGAGCTCTCACAGTTGAAGTGTGACTATAGTTTAATCAATATACTATCTGTTCCCTAATTCATGTTATAGATGCTTACATGGAAAGAAAGTGTATTCACTGCATAAATGCTAGTATGTTTTTAACCTATCAAGTTACTATTCATCTCATGTCCTTTTTCTCATATAGATGAAAATATTAAACAAAGTGCATTATACATTTCTTTAAAATAAAAAAAAAATCCAAATTAGAGCTAGATAAAGGGGGTCAGTTAGAGAGAGAAAAAAGCTAATTATGTGAAAACAAATATTGAAAAAAGCAGCTGGCGTTTGTTAACCCAACTCCCAATATCAAACTATTTAAATCAGAAGAAAATTGAATTTGTTAAGCAAAAATGTAGAAAATATTTTAGAGATTTTAAGCATTCATACTCAAATAATCAAAAACTTTATGGTTTTAATGAGTGTAAATGCATTCTTTATTTATTTATTTATTTATTACCAGTAATGCAAAATCTTATAAACAACATCATTGACATTGCACAATTTCTTTTGCATCTTCTTGGAAAAGGAAAAAAAAAATCAGGTCTACATTAAACAAATCATTGAATTGCTCAAGTTTTTATTTAATTGAAAATAAAAATTAGGGTTACTATTATTCTACCATATCCTTACTCCATAATGTCTGAGCATTGACTTGAATTGAATTTTGGAATTGGTATGAAACACGCACATTTTGTTAAGAGAAGCAGGGGGCATTTTAACAGTTTTAAGGACTTTTTATGTATATTTATGTTTGTATATATAAAATCGGGTAAATTACTAACTTTTGATATTAAGGTACGTGAATTTGATTAAATTGATGTATAATTGTATAATATGGTGAAACCTAATCAAACCTGGAGATGTACTGAAATTTTAATATGCACTAACTTCTATTGTTTGCCCAATAACACTATGGAATACTGTCTCATATTTTATATGGAGGTTAAAGTATATTTTGTACAATTTGATTATTAATGTTCTAGATATTTAACTATTAAAAGCTTTTATACATTGGGAAAATAAATGTGTGTTTTTAATTAATTAATAGGAATTTGAAAGGAACACTATAATAAGGAGTACATGTTTGATATACATAATTTTCTTCTACACATAAATGTAATTTGGGTACATTAAATTAACTACTTATATACTTCATTATATCCTCCTGAGACCGGGCCCATTCGTTTGTGTCCTTTATAAAGACATTGAGCTAACTAGTTGATCTTTTCTGTTGCTCTATCATTTGTTTGGCTGGGAATTTTTGGAACCGCCTTTTCCTTTTGATCCAAAATGGCCAACATTTTATAATGCGAGGAAATCAAATATCCTTTATTTATACCATTTTAAACTATATTTTTTCACATATATGTGTATTTATTAACCCTTTAATAGTACATTTATTTATTTATTCTTTATTTGTCAGGGACCATGTACAAATTCATTAATCTTAAAAAAGATAAGATGATTTGTACCAGATTTAGCTACTGTTACTTTCCATGTGCAGTCCCTGGGCAGATGAACACATTCAAAAATACACATTTCATTACAATTACATTATAAGACTATCAATTCATCATTAATTAGCAGTTAAATACAATAAACTGTCCCCATGTCTAATATGTGATGTTTCCTACAGTCAATATAAAAAATCATTATGTGCAGGTTTTTTACAGTGAAACAGAAAAGTACAAATGAACTAAACTGATGTCGACACATTTGATGATCTAAAATGTGCTTTTTCAAATTTCAAATAAAATTATTCAAATCTACAGACATTTTGGACTGGCTGATTCCACTGTCTGATGGTTTGAAAAGAAAAGGTCGACTGAGCAAAGCCGAGGATCTTTTTGGAACTGTGCAATTTCAGCTCACAGAGGACACAGTGGATCAGGTATTTGTTCGGAACAAGGTTTAATAGGTGGAGCTGCATAATTGATCATTTTGAATCAATTTCTTAGATTTGAATAAAAAATGTAATTGTCGAAACTGAACATTTTGTAACTGTAAAGGGTGCCTTTACTGCCTGATTATAGATGGATCTGAGAGATTTGAATGCACTCTCTTTGGCCTGAGACCAACAGGACGCACAGTAGGTCATGTGTGGGATAATCATGGCTTTGAAATATGTGAAAGCAGCCTCTTCTGTCAAGCTGTTCCTCGTGTGTCTTAGGGAAGAGATGTTGTATTGGATTGAGTTGTGTACTTTTTTTTATATGCTTTTTGAAAGACAATGTCTGGTCCAAATATTTTTTCTACTCTGTTAACAAAGATGTTGGGCCTGTCTTTAATAAAATACATACTGTTTTATTAATGTTTAGTGTCAGGCATGAAGATTGGAGCCAGTTACCAATATTGTCCATTGCTGAAGATAATGTGGTGGCCACTTGCTGCACATCCCTTCTCTGTGCGTAGATGACAGCATCATCTGTGTACATGATGATGTCTACATCTTTGCACACGTCTGAGAGGTCACTGATATAAATGCTGAACAACAGGGGCCCCAGAATTGACCCTTGTGGGACCCTGTTGTGCATTGTACCCATCGGAGAGATACGACTTTACCCAATGCAATGCATCAATGGAAAGATGGTACTGAGAGAACTTGGACAGGAGAACAGAGTGGCTTACTCTTTTGTGAAATACCTGAACAGCGTAATGCTGCTCTCATCTTAGTCCTTCTGAAACTGTTCCTGTCCCTGTAGGGGCGTAGGAGTGCAGCCTCACCTCTGGACTCCTGCTCTGCTCGCTCTAAGGCCATTCTTCTCTGATGGTTCCTGTTGGCTGGTGAACCATGTCTAGGTGGGTTCAAGTTTGTTCCAATGGCTTTTATAGAGAGGCTGTATGTTTCCAAATCAGGGCCAATCTGCAGCATTTAGCACAAAAGGACTCGAATGAAGCTGCTGAACATCACACCAATGTTTGTACTGTAGCCTTGCAGTTTCAAATTAAATACATTAAATTTACAACAGTACAATGGTTTTATAGTATACACAGTAGAATATAAACTTGTCTTTCTAACTTGTCTTAAATGCCAATGAGAAAAGGTGCATCTTTAGTAGAGATTTGAAGTGCTGCAATGACTTTGCTGTTCAGATGTGCAAAGGTAACTAAATACTTCACTGTACATACTTGTAAAGGGAGAAACTGTAGGGCCACTGCTTTGGGACTTTTTTTTTACACCCTGATCTGAGATAGTTCCTGGTTTGACAGGAAGTACCAAGTCTCTGGTAACCTGGCTGCATACTGAGAAGTGTATGTAACACACATATGGCCTTATCATTTTTTTTTTTGAATTTGCTTATTTGACCACTTGTATGTGCATTGGTTTACAGACAAATATCAAAATGAAAAGGATTAAGTTATTTTGTTTTCCCCTACTCTCAACTTAATTAAATATTAAACCAGCAAAGTGGATGAGTGCCCAGTCCCTTATATTCTATAAATAGGAGAAGGTCCCGGGGAACATAGAAGTTAGTTAGCTGACTCTGTGTGCATGAGAGGGGAGACTAGGTTCTTCTGACTAAATAAGGCTGGGGAATTATAGGATACTGTTATGTACGGGATAAAGGGGGAAAAAAATCAATAGGAGTTCATTTGTGGCTGTAGTATGATTAAAAATTGAAGAAATTAAGAGGGACTCTGAAAACTTTCTAAGGCAACTGTAGCGGCTTGTAAGAAATGTTGGACATTAAAAACATTTAAAAATTGCTAGGTTGTTAACTTCACATGGATTTAACCCCAAAAATGTCCCTGGCGTCCATTACATGTTGTGAAATTATAAATAAAAATCAAATTAACAACATGTAAATAATATGGTGTTTATTTACCTACAGACAGATACAAAAAAAAAAAAATAAATAAATAAATAAAAATCACTAACATAGACTATATATTACATGCACGTTTTTTTTTTCTTCGGATCCCATGAGGATATGTCCATGATTACATGTTTATTTTTTGCACAAAAAGATGCCCTCAAGCTTTGCCTTGTCCTACACTCAGACGGCGCTAACGCGCCCAGTCTGTGTGACTTTGGCTTTAGAGTGTATTGTATTGCAGAGTGTAGAGTATTTACTTGCTTCATCGACAACGCGGTGAAAAATATGATATGGTTTCCACTTTTTTGATCGGGATGACAAAAAACAATGTTGTGTAAAATTTCCTACACTTTCAAAACAACACATTTTCTTCTTTCCACACAAAATGCAGTTCATTTTGTTTGGGGCGCTATCGCACGAAATTGAATTAGGCCTATGTCTCAATTATAAGTTTAGGCAACAAAGTTGTACATGTGATTAAAAGTTCACATCTGTTGTGTTTTTATTGTTTTAACATAATATGTAACGGCATAGTTACTTTGCCTAGTAACTAGATACTTCTCCCAAAAAGTAACTGAGTTACTAACTCAGTTACTTTTTGGGAGAAGTAACTTGTAACTATAACTAATTACATTTTTGAAGTAAGATGCCCAACACTGATTATATCTATCTGTAGACAGTGACTTTTCAACACATCTGACTAAGCTATTATTATTATTATTTATTTATTTATTTATTTATTTATCTATCATAATAATAATAATAATACGGGCTTGACCGCGGTGAAATCATTTGGCAGAAGAGAGGATGCCAACGACACTGATGACGCTAACGACGCTAACCATGGAAGCAGCGCCGCAGACCGTAAACATAAAACATGAGGTGAGATCGCATTTGCGGAATGAATGTAGCATATTTAACCAACAAACGAATCGATATTTAATGCGGTGTGCGTGTTGCGTGATCAAGAATTTCAAAAGCACGAGAAATAGGGAGATAGAAAAATACTGGTTGCTAACTACAAAGCTGCGATGCTAGCATTAAACCCGCTTCGTAACCTGACCCAACACTAACTAACAAAATACATCTTCCCTTATCTCTTTAATCCAGAGAGTCACGGTAGTTCCTGTAAAGGAGATATGGCCAAGTGGTTACGTGTTAGGAGCCAAAAGGAAGGCAGCGGGCAAGTTCGCTAGTGCATATCAAGCCCTTTTAAACATTTTGATAGTGTTTGGCTTATTGTGCGCAGAAACATTACGATTCATTTTCATTCACACTATCCTCAATACCATTGCTCTTGGGACCAGTTATATGAAATCAATCGTTTTGAATGATAAGTTGAGTGAGAATCACAGCTTGGATTTGTTTTGCAGGAAAAGAATGATATTGTCTTCTGCTGTCAGTACTGCAAACTCATGTGTATCAATGAGGACCATCTCAGACAACATCTGCTGGAGCACAAAAGAGGAGAGTACAAATGTAACGAGTGTGAAAAAGTATTTGAGCTCCCATCAGTGTTGAAAGTACACATGCGCATTCACACAGGACACAAGCCTTATGAATGTGAAATGTGTGGAAAGAGATTTACAGCGTCCTCGTCTCTGAAGAGCCACATGCGTATTCACACTGGGGAAAGACCATTTCAGTGTTCTGATTGTGAACAGGTGTTTACCCGATCTAATGCACTCAAAAAACACTTGGAAATACATGCCAGAATTAAAGCTTTCAGATGTGACGAGTGTGGAAAGTGTTTTACTAATTCATATGGGTTAGCAATACATAATCTTATTCATACAGGTGAGAAGCCACATAGTTGTGATTGTTGTGATAAAAAATTCAGATCAATTGGATCTTTAAGGGTCCACCTGCAAATTCACATGCATGAGAAATTATTTAAATGTTCCCAGTGTGAAAAGACATTTAAGCAGGCCCAAGGTTTGAGCCAGCATGAGCGGGTGCATACTGATGAAAGGCCATTCAGATGTGACCAGTGCAACAAGAGCTTCAAGTTTCAACCAAATTTAACCGCTCACAAAATATCACACTCCAAAGATACAGTGTTTTCTTGTGAAATCTGTGGCCGGATGTACTATTCTCCGTCTGGATATTGGAACCACAAACGAACGCACAAGAAGGAAGCCAAGAGTGCAGCATGTGCAGAGACTTTTGTTTGAGCTTTCTATTACTATTATATTTTACTTCTCAAGTTGTTTAAATTGCTCCTTGGGGACAAATGAAGTGGGATTTATTGATTTTTATTTTTTTTTTAATGAAGAACATGTAAATTTCAATTTCAATTTTGATTTGTTGTCTGCCCATTTTAATGAATTTTTACCATCCCACTGAATCTGTTAATTTGATAGAATAATAATAAAAAAAAAAAGTTTTAACCCAAATTATTTCTTATCTTCTGTGATTTATTGATCTTCAAAGGGAGGTGGTGTGTTCCAAAGGTTGAGGTTACAAGTCTGAAATGACATTAACTAATATTTCTTTGAAAAGTTCTTTGATCACTACTACTTCTCTGCATTAGACATTTTCCAGTTTGCAGCATTGGGTAGAAGTTCATCTTAAACCAGCTACAAATATAAGGAATAATTATTTATTTTGGAGGTTGTAAGCCTATATTTCTAAAAGGGCATTTTATCCAAAGCTTCAAGACATTCGTCATAAACATATTAGACCTACTCATTACTGATACATACATATTAAGTTTAATCTATTCTTTTTTGAGATATCCGGCTCCAGTAGATGGCGCCAGTCGTAGTTAACATAGATCGAAGAAGAGCGTCATTTTTGCGGCAAATTTGAGTTTTGTTTACAATAAACGTTTTATTGTAAACAAAACTCAAATTTGCGATTAAACTGCGATTAGTCTCCAAATATGGGGTAAGTTTATGCGCAGGCATTTTCATTTAGCTACAGTTAATAATTTGCTTTCATACAAAAAGTATAGTGAATGATTATGCCTTTTTTCTGATCGTGCAGCTTGAATGTAGCTTGTTAGCTTAGCATTTTGCCCGCTGGTTGAACTGAGCATATAAACAAGGCTATCTAAAAATGATAATAAAACAACAGGTTAGTAATCTAGGGGTAATACTCAAACTTGTACTTTCACAGACAAGATCTGCAGCTTTTTACCATCTAAAATTTTGCATTGCCAGAATCAAAGATGTAGTGTTTAACCAAGACTTTGAGGCACTTGTCCATGCAGTCAGGACTAAACAAGGGAATCCGCATTTCAGCTTTATGCAGCTCAAATCTTTCTGGAAATGAGACAAGGTTGTACTGTGTTCAAATCCAAGTTCAAAACTATTCTGTTTAGCTGTGGACATAACTGACTGTTTTTATTGGCTCTCTAAATAAATACATTGAGATAATATCACAGTTATTTTGGACATATGCAAAATTAGATTATCAAGTATATCTATAATTATTAAAAATAACCTAAAAACAAGGTGATACTTGAACCTCAACCAAAACCTATACAGGCAAATTTTGGCACATTCTTGATGCATTATTTTAATATCATTATCAAGATAATAAAAAAATAAAAGAAAACTGTCAATATCATTTACTACTACTACTACTACTACTGCCACTACTGCTGCTACTACTACTCCTACTGCTACTACAACAACTACTGCTACTACTACTACAACTGATAATGTTGAGTGTAAAATAATGACTTATGAATGATAATGAATCTTTTTCCAGAGCAAAGAAGGGCAAAAAACCTCCACAAAAACCACAAGAAAAGAACAAAGTACATTTCAATTACTATTATAGCCTTCATGAAAACAAAATGATAAGTCATTATTATGTACACTTTACTTTGTTTTTCTTCTGTTTTTAATCAGAAAGCTTTACAAATTGATATGGCTGTGGCTAGTGATTTGTCTTCTTTAGCCACTGCAAGTTTCATCGAGGGACTCCAGCACAGCAATGGTGAATTCAACAGTTCTATTTTTTTAACTGATGCCACTTTATTCAACAACCTCATGTGACATGTGTAGAGGTAATACAAAACTGCTCCTGTAAACAAGAAGTAAAAAATTGTCAGACGATATTGATTCATGATTTGATCAACAAAAATATGTATCGATATCTTTATTTTCTTAAAAGAATGTTTAAACTGAGAAAATCATATTTCTTGCTTGTTATTATTCCAATTTTAGGCATTGATAACATAGGTAGAGGTATTCCGTAGTTTATAGAACTCTGCATTAATTCCTGCAATTTTAAACTTTTCAACAATTTTCTTCACAAACGGGTACTTGACTGTGGTAAAACATAATATCTCAATGAATATTATGGTGTGTGTGACAGTAAAAGACAAGTTAGTTGTTTAACACATCTTTGTTTTCTAGGTCCTCCTCTTCATAGTACAGCTGTGGAGGAAGACTTGGCAGCTGCAGAGGAAGAACAGGTCCAGAAGAAGTTGACAAAACGTCCTGCAGCTCACAAGGAGACAAAAAATCAGAAGAGGCCAAAATCCACTCCACAAAAAAAGGCAACAAAGAGGAAGAGTTCTGGACATGCAGATGCAGCCAGGTAGATTCATTATACTCACAGTAATTTGGGTTTTAAAGTGTCAGATAAACTGAATATTAAAGGTAGTAACTTTTTGGAGCTGGCATGACACCTGCACGATTCCATGGAAATAGAAAGTACAAATCTGTCTTATGAACACTCTCCATGGAGATGAATAGCTTTTATGCCACACTGTGGAAGATTATAGCCAAAATAATGACATTTCCATGGAAACAAGCAGGAGGAATCAGGTTTGTGGAGATACAAGTTTTTAAGTGCAATAAACACAACCGAAATATAAAAAAAGTTGCTTTTATTTGAGTCTGTTTTTTACTAAAAAGGTACATTAAGTATTTTCATAGTTTTATTTTATGTTGTTATATTATTTGAATGGTATATGGAAGAGTGAAAAAGTAAGTAACTAATTTATTTAGGTAATTGTTTTGTGGCTATTGTAAAGTTAAAGAAATAAGAATAACAAGATGTAAACTTACAAGAAATGCATTGCAAAGGGACTGGACAGTAACTAGGCCAGTCTTATGTGTAAAATTTCATTTTTCTATGTTTATAATGTACAGCCCTACTAATAATGAAATACTTGTGTTTGTGTGAAAACAAGAGCAGTCAAAAAGCAGATGGTAAAGAGCCAAAAGGGAATCACTTCATCAGAGAAATCCAGTCAACAGTCTCAGGTAAAACATCACAAACATGTACACAAATTTTTATAAAGTTATGTTAACCTTATTAGATACGTTGCACCGTGTGCTAGAATGAGTTACCCTAGGGCCAGGGCCTAGGGCCTAGGCCCTGGCTACACACAGATATTTTTGTAAATTCATATATTTTCCTGGGTTTGGGCCTTCTCAGAAACAGAATACATTTTATTGCCATTGTCAGTGAACAACATTCACAAACTAGGAACTTGCCTGGGTGTTATGGTGCAATATTTAACAAAGAGTAATAATATATACTATAATAAAATAAAATAACATATCTTCTGTCCTCACATGCACAGTTTACATCATTTTTATAAATGCTCTGCAAAGTAGTAACCCCGACAGCTGTGGAGTTGGTTTGGAACATGAGTGCTGCTGCTACTGTCAGCCTAATGAGAAAAGTAAACTGCTGTTTTGCCATTAGGCTGATACTCGCTCTGTCTATACACCCCTCTACTGAGAGCTTTTCTGCTCGTGCGTTAAACCATGGGATAGTTTAGTTGACATCTATACAACAGCAGCTGGATAATGTGTCATTGTTGGAGCATGTTTAGTATACAGTAAATAATAAAACCAGCTCTGCTCTTTGGAATAGGCAGCATGGTGACTCTAGCTCACTTTAGTTTAGGTTATTTTATTTATGCAGCATACACAAATCCTTTTCCTTTGTAATTCATGTTCAGTGCAGCTAAAACCAATGAAGAATAAAAACTGAACTATTACAGCATCACTGAAAGGAAAAACACAGTGCGTGGACAGTGATGTTTTTTATAATGAAGCCTTTAAGTGTTAGTTTTGCTCCTGCCTTCTAATGTCAAATTTCACGTAGTCATAAACAAACCTTTAGACTTTTACAGGTGGGCAAAATTGACAGAATTTTGAGATGGTCTTGATAACACTAACAGTTTTTTGGCAGTTTAGTTTTTTATAGATTATACACTCAGTAGTCTACAATGCCCAGGCTTTACCCACACCAGGCCTATAGCACACATTTTATTCACACAAATGTTTTTTAGGAGCAGTCAGAAGGAGAAGCCCCCTCTCATGGCCACAGAGACATGTTCTCATCTGACGAAGACCTGGAGGAGAGCTGGGTAATCCTATCAAGTATTATATATAAGCATTATATATTCCTGTATGATCAAAAGTTTTCTGAACACAAGGGCTACTGTAGGTTGTAACCCATGCCAAAACAAGCGCAAGACAACAGCAGTTTCAACCCCTAGAGCCAGTCTCCAAAACAAACCAGTAACTGATGAATAGAACCTTCACATCAACTTGTTGGCATAGCACCCAAGTATCGCATACAAAATCTGTAACATTAACAACAACACATTAACTTACCGTACAAGAACAACAAAAAGTGTCAACTCTGAACTCCTTTGGACACATACACATATACACATATTTATATTTCATGCTGAATGACAAAGTGTATACAGCAGGTTTCATGTTTTTCTGTTTATTACTTGGTTTGGGTGGAATAATGCCTATGATAAATACTTATCATAGTTTTACATCAGTTAATTGGCAGTTTGCACTTTTCTTCTCAGCTTTTGCACAAAAACACAGGAAGTAGCAGAATATTCCATCCAAAATGTACACCTAATTTTCTGGCAGCTTAAATCTCTCTACATAACTGCTGCCTGTGTAAAATTATAAACACAACATTAAAAAAACCTAAGATTTTTAGTCATATCTTAATTATAATTATCTTAACTATGTTTTAGTGAAATGAGTTTAGCCTATGCACGATTAAAAGTAATTCAACCCTGATTTTTAAGTGTAGAATAGGACTCCACTTTTTCAAGTGGAAGGCACAGTGGTTCCACCTACTGGCTTATTTAGCGTACTGTCTAAATTAAACCAAATATGAGCCACTATTAGTGCTGAAGTTGGTTAACTTTGCAATGAAGACAACTGTCCGTAACAAGTCTAGTGCAGAGTCAGAATATCCATTGTTCTTGTCATTGTTTTTTATGTAGCTGAATAAATATTGGTGGATTTTAAAAACAAATATGTTTATGAAAATATGAAATATGAAAACAAGCAATTATTTAATTATTTCAAACTGTTTTTATTTGTAAATTTTCAGAAACCAAGTCCAAAGAAACATAAAGGTCTCAGTTCAAAGAGATCCAGGATGTCTTCATCTGACAGATCCAGAAAGTCTTCTTCAGGTTAACACAAGATTTACTCTGGAGTTTTGGTTAGACTTCGACTTGTTTTGTCTTTGTTTAGTTTAAGGATGTGCTGATATGGATTTTTCTCCTTGAACCGATACCGATATTTGATATTTTGCCTGCTTCTTTGGCTAATACTGATACCTTTGGCTTTTACAATCCATAACAAGGCCCACAAATTTATCTTACCGGTAATTTAATTTGTGCTTGTTATTTTAACTTTTCAAAAAATAATAACAAAATGTATTTTACTGGAATCTGGGTTCAGGGTGCATATTGTAAACAATTCCTGGAGCATTTGAGAGAAGACTGAAATATGAACTAATACAAGAATCCCTTGCATTTCAGAATATGTTTATAGAGGTCTAAACTACAGGCACTACAGATTTTTCTGTAAAACAACAGGATATTTTCTTCTTTGCAGAGGACATTCTATAATCTAAATACATTTTTAGCAGAGTTGTAGACTTTTGTATTTGTTATTAAACTGTAGAAGCTCTTTCACATGTTATATGTGATTTGAGCTCTTAGATGTATGAATGTCATGACTCACCATTGACCCAAACATACTTTATTCTTGTTGAAGGCAGCGGATACCAGCCTGAAAAAGTGAGAGAAAAGAAGAAACTTAAGCGATCGAGTGTCACAGAGTCTGAAATGGTGTTGGATGAGTTTTTGGACTTCTTTGAACAATACAAGTCAGTTTTTAGTTTGTTTATTTGTTTATTTAGAAGAAAACTATTTATCCCTTAATGGGGAAATTAAGGGCACACTATGTAACCTTTCTGGAAACTATCGCCTCCTGCTTGTCGCATGAAGCTGTCACTGCTTTGCCTGGAATGCTCCACAGTACTGCTTTAAACTAATCTGTCAGTTATCCATATACAGGTGTTTTTACTGCACAAAAGTACATTGAAAAACTTGCATTGTTACTATGAGCAGAGTCGCCTCTCCATAGATCTGAAATGAAAATGTCACCAGGAGTGTAAAGTTGTACAGTGGAATATTTCAGGCAAAATGTTTGCATTGCATGGAGATAGGAGGTAACGGATCCTCCATCAGACTTGTATTTGTTTATTTATTTATTTTTTACAAGCAATTGTGCCCAAAAAATAGTGTTAAATTATTGTGTGAAGAAACATTGCAATTTTATTACTGTGTGTTATTGTGACAAAAAAAAAAAAAAAAATCTTGACATTCATTACACTGTTAAAGGTGCACTGTTACTTTTTTGTTAGATGATCTGCCACCTGCCTGTCTCCATGGAGATTTTATTGCTTTGCCTGGAATGTTCTATAGTATGACCTTAAACATATCTATGACTGTAGAGAGAAACAAGTGATGTCACCAGCCCAAGAAACAGGTCTGATCTATGGAGAGGCTACGCTGCTCACAACAAGAACGCATGGTATTTTTTAACAATTAAAACACCTATAGTTAAATAAAAGCAAGATAGATAAGCTTATTGCCATCCTGCAGAACATTCCAAGCAAAACAACATCTCCATGGAGACAAGGTGGCTTGAATAAAATCTCCCATGCACACTGATTAGAAAAATAAAAGTCCTTAATTAGTACAAATGAGAATAATCGGACATTTTATGCAAGCCCTGTGTGACATACATTTTTGTGGTACGACAGTAAGAGGCTGATTTTGTATTTTAATGATATCCGTCTGTCCTAGAGAAGCACTTGTTTTTATGCTTAAAGAATTCTTTGAAGCACTCACCCTGCTTAATTTGTGATTTTGTTTTTGGTCATGGTTACCATCCATCCATTAATTTTCTTCCGCTTATCCGGGGCCGGGGCATGGGGGCAGCAGTCTAAGCAGGGACTGCCAGACTTCCCCTACCCCAGACACATCCTCCAGCTCCTCCGGTGGGACCCCAAAGCGTTCCCAGACCAGCCGAGAGACATAGGCCCTCCAGCGTGTCCTGGGTCTTCGCCGGGGCCTCCTCCCGGTGGGACATGCCCGGAACACCTCCCTAGGGAGGCGTCCAGGAGGCATCCTGAGCAGATGCCCGAGCCACCTCAGCTGGCTCCTCTTGACGTGTAGGAGCAGCATCTCTACTCTGAGCTCCTCACCCTAGGATGTGCCCGGCCACCCTATGGAGGAGGGGGGTAGGAACGTAGATTGGTCGGTAAATTGAGAGCTTTGCCTTTTGACTCAGCTCCTTCTTTACCACAACGGATCATGGTTAACATTTTGGCAGTATATATTATAGGACATATTATATTTCGATTATTTCTGTGGTCTCAGGTAATGCATTCATTAGACAAACACAGTTGATTCACAAGGGAAAAACTTGCTATATTGTCTCAAAAACATTAAAGATTAATACAGAGCTTTTGATAACCATATTTGACTTTTCTATATGAAATAAGATTTATACAAGTTGATTAAACCAGATGTCTTTTTTTATTTTCAGGCAGACGGTCGAGTCTAAAGCAGTGAACCAGGCGCTGGATTATTTTGCCTCAAATGTTAAAGATCAACTCACAGAAAAGGTTTGACCTATAATGTGTTAAAACTGAATTACAAACCTCTAGTGGTAAAAATATATATATATACTTATGATCTTGTTCGCAGATATACTCCAATAAACAGCTGAAGACTGTGATGAGGGAAAACTCTAAGGTGACCACAATGATCCAAACATGAGCCGTGATATTACTAAAATAAATTGTGTAACATAATCTTTGACTAAACCTCTGATTTTATTGAAGTTGGCCTCAGCAATTCGGACGAAGAGGCAGAGACTTTTGGATGCCAAGAATGAACTCATTAAGTAAGTAACCAATATATGAACAGTACACTTTCTAATAACGTCAACCATAATTTTGAAGTATTATAGAAATGTTACGGATCAAATAAAAGTCATATAGGCAAAGAATAGTGCTGCACAATTTACACTCCAACATCATATAATTACATGTTTATAATGACAAATCATTTACAAGATTATAGAACCACACAAATAATATTCACCTTGACTTTTTATTCTAAGAAAACTACTTGTACTACAAATTTGTTGACTTAAAATAAATTGTAGCGTGGCAGAAAAGAACAAACTCATTAAAGGGCCCATAATGATTTTTAAAAAATCTATGTTGCAATGTTGTTTTCTCATCAGAAACGTATGTGAAGTTGTGTTTTGTTTCATTAACACATGTTAAACATATAAATCATGCATATTTAGGCAGAGTTCTTTTCTCAAACAGAGAACACCACCTTGTTTTGTCATGTTATAATACAGGAAGTTCTCCACTGTGTCTTCATAACATCACAAGGTGGAACAGAGCATTCCAGCATACATTATTAGTCCGTCTACATCTCCAAACATGTGTGAATGAAACAAATGCAACACCAGGTATGTTTTTGATGACGTAACATTATTACAAGGCTTATATCTCACAAGAGTAAATGTTACGCAATGTAGGACCTTTAAGTAACCAATATATGATTAATACACTTTCCAGTAATGCTTACCAAATTTGGAAGTATTATAAAATTGTTATCGACAAGTAATCTGTACTAATTTTGGGTTAATTATGTGTTGTTTTTTATGTCAGGTCAGAGCGACAGTTGTGGCTGCTGCAAAAGGACAAATCTGAACTGGAGCAAAACTTAAAGGATTTAAATCAAAGCAGAACTTTCCTCCAAAACCTGCGAGAGCTCAATAAAAGATATCTCCAACACCGACAGAAGAATCTACAAGAGAGAGAAACGGTAAGAGCCAGGACTTGAACCAGGACTGAGCAAGCATTATAAACTAAATTAGGACTCAAGAAATTCTAACGTAGGGCTAATCTAGGGTCAAACCTATCTAAACCAGGTCTAATTGAGGAATAAACATATCCTACTCCAGGCCTCAAAACGAGGATCTAAACGAGGTCTGATTTGAGACTAAATTTATGCTAAACCAGGACTAAACCAGGTCTAAAACTGGACTAAACAACTTCTAATTGCATAACTAAACAATGGTATCTAATCCAGATTCTAAGCAGGACAAAAGCAGGATTTAACCAGATCTAAGATTAAGACTGTAATAAGCCTAAACAAAAAACAAAATAGACCTAAAACATATCCCATAGTGTGTACCATGTGTAGTATTTGTAGTGCCTTTTAATCATCTGTAATTCATTGTTTATTCTTTGTCTTCAGTACGGCGCGTCAAGTTTACCTGCTTTACTCATCGAGGCTAAACACGTCCGAACTACAGAACTTCAGCTGAAAGAAATCAATGACAGACTGCAAAAAGTTGTCACAGAAAAATAGAGAAGGGGATTGAGTGTTTTATATTTTTCACATTAAATTGTAAAAATATTAGTTCATTACTTGTGTTATCTGTCCTTAAAGATACTGTACTGATCACAGAAAATGGATTGTTTCCTTTTTAGCATTTAAAATTTCCAATCAGTTTTCTGTTGTTAAAATAATAAATTTAAATCATGTTTTTTTTTTATCTGTGTAAATTAATGCTGTATTGTTTACTTTATATTAACAACAAAAAAAAACCCCACTAGGCTACTAATAGTTATTCATGTTAAAGTGATAGTATGTAACTTGCATGATTCCATAGAAATAGAAAGTTAAAACCATACATTGGAACATTATCCATGGAGGTAAGTTTTATGCCACACTGTGGGATATTCTAGCCAAAGGAACATTTCCATGAAAACAAGTATCGCCATCAGGCCAAATAAGAGTCAGGTTTGTGGAGATGCAAGCCCAAGCACAGTAAGGAGGACATGTTTTTTCAGTGCAGTTGACACATCTATAATGAAAAAAACATGCTTTCATTTTAGTCTATTAAAGCAACATAGTGTGACTTTAAAATAACCAAATTGTTGTCTTACATGAATTCAAATTAGACTGATTAACTACTTGTAAGGGCCAATAATAATAGGCTTTTTACAAGAAATACTGGGGAATACCACTTTGGGATTTGCCCAATGCTTCTCTAGAAAATTCAAATTAAAACTTGTTCTGGTTTTAATGACTCAAATTGAAACTGACTGACTGTTTAAGATGGATGGATCATTTGAATTATAAGGTGGGGCGCTTTGATTACTATTACTCCAGATTTTCTAAAATTACCTCATGTCTTGGCCTTCTTTCATTCTTTTCGGTTGAGTAGTATAATTTTTGCTGAGTGAATATTTTTCCTATAAACTTTTAACCAATCAGCTTCCCCCGTACCGTTTTGGCACCGCCCTCAGCCGAATCCCTGGTTTCTGATTGGCTCTCAGGTCGTCTCTGTGAGGAGACTTCGATCCTCTTTACATTTGCTTCCTTATAAAGAGTAGTCAAAGTTATAGTACCGGCTTTACACCAGCTTTCCCTCATATTCAGCACAATAAAGGTACGTACAGGGATATTATACGTTTGTTTATGTACATTTTAGGGTGTACCTTGTGCTTGTAGTTAAACAGGTCACAGGTCACCGCTTAGGTAAGTCACTTCCCGGAGTTACACCTGTAAAGTCGATTATTGTTTTTGACCGCCTTAAATCAGTAGTATTTGGGGAGTAATATGGATATAAGTCTGTGATTGCTTGTGTATGTGTTTCACTATATGATTACGACGTTTGTTAATAACTCGAAAGTTATAATTAAAGTGGGTGTGCTTGTGTATGGTAGTAGTATAACAGTTTATTTTTTGACAAGTTTAACTATATAATACTCTTTGTGGACACTGTTTTGTTTTAATTACTAGTAGGCCACTAATTCTAGCGTCTAGTTGTAGTCTAAGTGTTCAGGGTTAATATTACGTAAGAGTTATCCTACAGTTAAGTTTTCCTCCATTGTAGTGGCCAGTCTGTCTTGTTTTATTCCTGATACAAATGTCATAACTGGATTATTACACACATTGTTACATTAAATTGTAAACAGGTAATTAAAGCCACAGTATGTAACTTTTTAGCCAAAAATTAAGATTAAGACTTAAACAAAAGCATGTTTGTTTGTTATTTTCATTTTCGTTTATTGTTATATTACTTATTATCAGTGAAAATGTAGAAACATGTGCGCCCTTACTGTGAGTGGGCTTGCATCTCCAATTCTGAGTCTTTCTGCTGAGGATGGCCACCACCTGCTTGTTTCCATGGAAATTATGTTCCTTTGGCTATAATATTCCACAGTATGAAACTATCTCCACTGACAATGTTCTGAAGTATGGTTTTAACTTTGTTTCTATGGAATTATGTAGGCGATGCAACATCTCCAGAAAGTTGCTTACTGTAACTTTAACTTGTGATAAGAAACACATATCACAATGTTTTCACTTTCCATTTCAATAGTAGATTTTAGAGTGGGGATGGTTCCCCATAGATCTGAGCTGTACCTGATAGTGTTGTTGTTTCCATGACAAACAAGTAAATTTAAAGTCATACTTTGCAAAAGAAAATTCAATTCTGAGGGATTATACAGACATCTTAATGCCATCCTGTTGCTTATTCACAACCATAACATCTCAATAGGGTAGTGTTGTCACAGTGCTAAAATTTCATACTAAAGATAATTTTTTATACTCAATGTCGTTTTTAATAACACTGTGCTTATAAAACACTCCTTTTTGGACAGTAAAATGTAGTTGGCAGCATAAAATAAAGTAGCTTATCAATGCAGTGCACTGTTAAATACGTTTTAAGTGCAGCAAAATAATACAAGTGTGGGAATATGTGATAAGGTAAGAAGACCTTTATTTCTGTCCCAAAGAGGAAATGGATGTGTTGCAACGTACAGTTTAAGAACAGCAAGGAAAGGCACTCAAAAATCAAGATGAATAAATATTAGAAAATAGACTTAAACACAGCACTGTGCAAGTATCGAGATATGGGAAATTTGGTGGCATGCTTATCATGGCCAAAATAATTGTGATTAATGATTATATCACAATAATTATTACTGCTGCTAATAGTTTAAAAATGTTCTGGATAGGAGTAATTATAATTTTAATATTATGAAGAGATTACATATTTATGCACATTTTGGTGACAACGGGTGTAAAGTAGCTATTGTGCTAATTCCGGCATATTTACATTGATGCTGTTTGTTGACATGTTGATTAATATGCACTGTCCTAATTAAAATAAATAAATAAATAAAAAAAAATAAAATAAAAAAATAAAGTTGTTCATCATGATAAACAATATTGTTTATTGTCCCCATAAGTATAGTAAAATAAAATAAAGGGCTATGGCACTATTATCTGCAGTAAGTGGCTCTGACTATTACTATGTACAATGCAGTGTATGAACAGGATAAACAGCAGGTAGAGTGACTTCAGTGTGTTATACAGGAGATGATTCATATTTTGTAACAGCATTGCACATGGTTGGAGTGCTGTCGAGAGGACAGAGGACAGTCCAGGATCCTCATGTCCCCCCCTCCTGCACTTTAGAGGACAACCTAGGACAGAGCTAGTCTCTTGATGACACCTTGTGTTGTGTGTGTTGCGGTTTTCTAAAAGTCTTCAGATGAAATGAACCTCCTTGCTGGTTATATTTGACTCAAATAGAAACTGACTGTTTTCAATGGAAATAACTTGTATCACACAGAGTACAGTTATAAATGGGACATTGGAAAGTGCAATGAGACTTTTTTTTGTTTTATATATATATAATATATATAAGTGTATCTGTGTGTGTGTATATATACACACAACATCCCCAATCGTCCAGGTAGGTTCCATAGCGGTATATATATATGTATGTATGTGTGTATATATATATATATATATATATATATATATATATATATATATATATATATATATATATATATATATATATATATATATATATATATATATATATATATATATATATATATATATATATATATATATATATATATATATATATATATATATATATATATATATATATATATATACACACACACACATACACACAGAGATATGGTAATATAAAAGAAGAAATAAAAGAAGAAAATGAAAATGACATATCAGAATTGAGCATCAAGTCTAGTCCTTGGTATCAAAATCGAGTTTGAAATTTAGTAAGGTCCAACAACAGTATTGATTATTAGTGTTGATGGGACTTGAGTGAAAAGCAAACATTTGTTGTATAAGATAAGATGAAGTTTATTTTAAAAGTCTAATTATTAAAAGCCCTGTTTATTTGTTTTTAATAACACATATTCTTTGGACATAGATCAAATATTCAAATATAGAACTGTTACTATACCCCAAAACATCATAAAGTTCCTGCACATTTACCAAACAAGGCACCTAAATCTCACTACTTGGATGCATTACTTTTTCAGTGCCATGGCAGATGAAGAACAGACCAGAGAGGACACAGTTGATGCTTGGAAGTTTTTGCCCAAGTAAGTTTTAGGATGTGAACAAGACTGTTACTACTGTTGGACTATTGGTTTGATAGATTAGAACAACTATTATTTGTGGAACTGATGAAAAAATAATAGTTTCATGACGCAGTTTTTGCCTACTCTACACTTTACTTACCTCCTACACCTATTTTACTTTACTCCGACTCTACTTTAACATTTAACATTCATGCCTCACAACATCAAGGTTCCAGGTTCAATTTCCAGGCCACCTGGACCTTTCCGTGCAGTGTTTGCATGTTTCTTCCTGGGTCTGTGTGGGTTTCTTCCATTCGCTCTCATTTCCTCCATCAACCCAAAACATGCACAATAGGTCAAACTCTCCAACTAAGGTAGTCCTGACCAACACTAACTCACAGTAACAGTGCTGTACAGCAGTAGTGCACTGCTCCTGACAGGTTGCCCCAGCGGCACTGGGTGAAGGATGGGTCAAATCGGAGAATGAATTTCCCTCACGAGGGATCAATACAGTATACCTTACCTTATTCCTTTATTCTTTTTAGTTTCCAAAGCAAATTCTTGTCATTATCACTGTAGTTGATAAAGTTCCACTTTCTTTATTTCCACTTGAATATTTTCTGGAATGGTCAGTTATGTATTCTTTTAGCTGATAGAAATATCTGTGTCGCTGTTGTGGCTGATAACTACAACAGCTAGATATTCTGCACTTCATTTTACAGTGCATTCACATTTTGTGTTATATCCCATCCTATCCTATCGATTAATTTTGGGCATTATTGCCCAACCCTAATGTAGATTAATTTAATTCCAGAAAGTGCTCCTCCTCTTCTGAAAGTGCTGGAGATGTGCAGGACCCAGAGAAGAGTTCTGGTTCTTCGGTCCCGGACTCGGTTCCAGGTCCAGATGAGACTAAAGTACAGACCGAGGTGGATCCGTACATATACCGGACAGACTTCCCCTGTGTGGGACTCTGCCTCATCATAAACAACAAGAACTTTCACCGCAGCACAGGTCAGATCTTTGAGGGCTGTCAAAATGATATCCTGATATGAATCAATAATACATCTATTATTGAAAGTAGATAGTCTTTTGAAGGAATTTCGATACTGATATATTTTCACTCTATCTCCACTATACTATATATTCACTCTCCTTCCTCTGTACCATATATTCACTTTCCCTCCTCTGTACCTTTTAACACAAACTCTGAAAATTGAAAAAATAGAAAAGTTGAAGCCTGATTTTGGCCTTGTTTTTTTAATTCTATTTCTAGGGATGTCCACTCGAAATGGCACTGACGTAGATGCAGCTGCAGTGATGGAGACATTTATAAAACTGGGATATAAATTAATTGTAGCGACAGACCTCAGCGTACAAAAGCTTAAGGACAAGCTAAAGAGTGGTAACTTCATGCACTTTTGAACTCTACTGTACTACTATTTTGGACCAGTGTTTCCCCAACTGCAGTAGGGCTCTCTCTGGTGGTACCTAGGGCCATCTGCAGTTTGAGACAAATCTATCCATGTTTTTGTCCTCCGCCATTATTATGGCAAACTACGGCCCAGGGGCCACACACTGCCCTTTGGGCTTATTAATCTGGCCCGCCGAACGTGACCAGAGTATACTAAAATAGGTAATGGTAAACCTTGTTCAAAGTTTTTATGCTGTGTTTATTTAAAAAAATTAGAACCCATTGTGGCCTGTGAGTCAAAAAGTTTGCCCACCTCTGATTTAGAACTACGCTAGTCAGTCAGAACTCACTTTAGGCCTGGTTTAGTCCTAATATTAATTTCAAGCCATGGCAACCATCCTCTGTGGTCATAGCAATGAAGCAATTCAAATCAAAATATTATTATCTTTTGGGGAAAGGCCTTCTCAAAGTCCTTCAAATCAGGAAGGAAATGTTTGTCTGAAACCCAAGAGTAGAGGTTATGCACTTATTATAAAATGCTCCTCAACATTCCGACTGAGTGGCAGAACTATGGTCAGCTCAATAGATAAAATGTGTTTCTTTTCTTTTTATGGCATCATCCTTGTCCGTGGACCTATTGTTTTCATCCCACAAAAATTATTTCCTCTACACACAGACTAAGAAACATTTTATTTAAGGAGAGAAAGGTTAATTTCAACTGTGTCTTATCCCAAAGTCTGTACTGGTTTTCTACAGTTTTTTTTTTTTAATTTTTAATTTTTTACTGATTTTCTTGTCTTGTCAGGGTACAAACTAATTATTTAGCAGAGTTGTAGATTTTTATATTTGTTATTAAGTTGTAGCAGCTGTTCCACATTTTAGATAAATTCTGAGCTCTTATAGGAGAAAATGTGATTACTCATCATTGACACTCATAAACCTTTAACATTAATAAAGTTCAAAAGATTGTAATGTCATCTGCATAACCCCTATAAGTCTGATATAGTCCGAGTTTAGGCTTATTGATTGATTCTGATTCTGGATTGCATTCTACTTTGCCATGGAATGCTCATAGGTAAATGTTTAATTTCATAATTTTATTAGACCAAAGAACTCACTGTGTTACAACAACAATCTGCATTTTAACAATATTTATTTTAGCTGCCCCCCCATATGTATTAAATATCATTTGCCTATAGAATGTTATGACATTATCTGAAACCCAGCACTACTTTTCATTCTTATTTACTATGCATTTTTTCATTTTTTTCCAGTGTCTGAGGAGGACCACAGTAAATACGCCTCTTTTGTTTGTGTGATTTTGAGCCATGGGGATGAGGGTGTGATCTTTGGGACAGATGGATGTGAAAAACTCGATGTTCTCACCAGATTTTTTAAAGGAGACCGATGCAGGAGCCTTGTAGGGAAACCCAAACTCTTCTTCATACAGGTCAGTCTCTCTTGTTCACTTTGTTCACCAGGCACAAGCCTAGACACAAAGATTTCCAGCGCCTTTAAAGATTTGGGGATGAATGTGGTGTGTGAGTGTTGGTGAGGTTTCGAGGGGTTGATGGCAGCCTCGCATACGTTAGTCATCCCCAGGGCAGCTGTGGCTACAATAGTATTTTAACACCACCGAGTGTGGATTGAATGAATAATGCACGAAACTTTGAGTGTCTAGAAAAGAGCTAAATCATCATTATTTTTAGGTTGTGTTGATGTTTTGTTTGTTTGACAGGCATGTCGTGGCGGTGAATTTGACGGAGGGATTGAGACAGATTCAGTGGACGCTGCAGTCGACCCATCCACAGACAGGATCCCAGTGGAGGCCGACTTCCTGTACGCTTACTCCACTGCTCCAGGTACCAGCCCTCATCCCTGATACTGCAATTGTTGAGACAATTAATCATTATACAGTATTGAGGTCCATCAGCTGTACTCATTCTATTAATCACACTTGTATATTGCAATAATCTATAGTAGTGCTGTAGGCCTTTTGTTGTTTAGTTGATTAATCAGTTGATGGCGTTTTAGTTGACCAAAATTTAATCTAATCTACTAGGTCTACTCTGTTCAAATATAATAATAAAATTATACAATAAGTAACTTTTTACACTGTACATCACTCACTACTTTTGAAATTTTATTACTTGATTTATTTTTACATTGTTGGAATATGTACATTGTGTAGTACTTTACTAAGTAAAGTAATTAATGACTTACCTCTATGGACTTGTATTACTGCATGCATGAAACCTGCTACTTGAACTTTAGACTTATACAGAAATACTCTCAAATACATAGTGCGAGTATTGTATTATTTTATCTGATTTCTCCCAGTCAAACTTTTTTTCTTGGTATAAACAAAAAACATCAACAAAACAACATACAACTCACTGTTTTCTCATGGAAAGGTGTCGGAAATTGCTCATCACTAAATCTACCAAATCGTTATATTCTTACACCACATCCATGTTCAGATTTTCTTTGGGTCGCGTCAAGGTAAGATCTCCCAAACGTCCCATTCCCCAGACACTTCCTCTAATTTACCCCAAATTCACAGTGTCTCTCTAAGGGGCTTCTTATATTCAATTGAATTTAATAATTTTCAAATTGTAGGACCCCTCACATGTACTACCTACCCCCCTCCATTGCCCACAAACCTAATGACTGTTCATAATGGAATGGTACAATACAACTAATATAACTATGCTGCTAAGAAAGTATCTCTTCTGCCAAATAAAAAAATAATAACAACACTATTGTACTTAAATATAGACTATTTGAATTAATCTTTTATGCATTTAAGTTCTCAGTCTTGTCACCTTTATGATCAGCAGATTGCTAAATTTAATTGAAACTCTATTTTATCTTTTCTTTAGGATACTACTCATGGAGGAACACATATAATGGCTCCTGGTTCATTCAGTCTCTGTGTGAGGTCCTAGAGAAACACAGGGACCTGGAGCTGATGCAAATCATGACCAGAGTCAACAGAAAAGTGGCCTATCACTTCGAGTCATCCTCAAATCTTCCTGGATTTAGCGGCAAGAAGCAAATCCCCTGCATCGTCTCCATGCTGACCAAAGAGTTCTTCTTCCCAAAATAGGCTTGAATACAAGTTTTAACCATAATTTACACTAGGGTTCCCAAGGTGGGGGTCAGAAACCCTAGCAGATCATGTGGCAGTGAGCTGAGGGTCGCAAGATGACTTGGAAGATCTAATTTTAAAATTATGACACTATACTTAATACATTTTAAAATAAATTAAAAACTGTATGGCAATTTAGGCCAAGTAACACAATAAACTAGTCAAATAAACATAATTAATGCTGATTAATTCATGTTTTACAACTTTAAATTTCATTTCATTTTTCAGTGGGAGTCTAGGGTTGGTTATCTTATTTTGTGGTCTTCCTCTACATTAGGACAGGCTGTGGGCACATAGATGTCTTTTTATGGGCTTGTTTTTTTTATTCAGCATTCAGTAAGAAGAGAAGGTCAGGGCTCGCTACTTATTGTCTGAAAAGTATTTAATAATAATAATGCATCAGTCTTATGTAGCACTTTTCCAGCTCAAAGTCGCTTTACAGTTTTATGCATTATTCATTCACTCTACACTCAGTGGTGGTGGTAAGCACTGTTGATCCAGGAAAATGAGCTAGATCAGGTATCAGTCCATCCAATATTCTGGTTTGGCATTTTATTGGATGTAATAAGACTGTTTACTGGCTGATATTCACATTTTTATTCATAAATGGTTACTTGCTGTATAAGTACAGCAACATTGGATTAATTTTGCTGTGATTTAACTGTTTTTATGGAAATAAAATGCCTATTTTGGTCTTCACACTCGTATCAACAGAGCGATGTATTTCTATTGGTATTGGAGCTGAAAAAGCTGACTCACTACATGTAATGCTGTATGCTGTTTTAGAGCAAGTACCAGTAACTAGAATTCATATTGACACTTGTCTCATTGCTCTACTTTCCTTACTCATTGGTCTCATGCTCCTGATTCTTCTGTTATATAAACATGTGTGCTGAAGAGCGCGTGTTTAATGCTTGTCAAAATCAAAAGTAGAAAAACGCCCACTCTCTGTGGGCTGAGCTGATGAGCTTTATTTACAGTGGAGCAACATTTCGGCAACTAGGCCTTCATCAGGCAAACTTCTTCTGTTGAAATGTCAACTTAAATCTGCAGCTATTATAACCGGACATTTTTCCTTCACTCATCAAAGAGGTCATCTAATTTTTTTCTGTTCAGAGGATTAACGACATTTATCTTTACTGTGTAACACAAAAATCTGGTATTCACAATGCTGAATAAGTAGAATATAATTTTGTGACACTGAAGGCAAAATACAAAACTCTGGATAAATAGTGTAATGTTATTTATTGCTTTGGAAGACCCAGAGAGTCATGTTAAATTAAATTCATCTTTAACTGAAATAGTCTTTACAGTGATAGTTACTATCAGATCTGGAACAAGTGATGGAGATGCACAGCCTTCAGTCACAGGTGCTGTCAAAGGCACAGAGGTTTGGAACAGTGCCCCCCAGCTGCTAGGCAATCTTACATTAAATACATTTAAAAAATAACCTGAAATGTTGGCTCAAGCGGAGCCAGATCTGTGATCACTGATCAAAAGTGTTTTTTAAACTCTAATGTTTTAATGTGTTTACTGTTATTGACTGTCTGTACAGTGCTAAATGCTGTCTCTTGTCCTGGCCTGCCAGGGACTACAGATGGAAAATAGTCACTGGGCTAATTCTGGCATATTTACATAATATGTTCAATAATATGCATTGTCCCTTATTAAATAAATATAAAATCAAATTTTCTGGAGGTGAAAAGTCAGCTGCATGATTCCATGGAAACAGGAAATTAAAACCGTACTTCGGAAAATTTTCCATTAAGATGAGTTTCACTGTGGATTATTATAGCCAAAGAAAAAACATGTATGCTTTTCAGCTTTTTAATGGAATAAAAAACATCCATAATTTAAAAACAAAACAAAACATGCTTTTATTTCAGTCTATTCTTTGGAAAAAAAAAAAAGAAAAGAAAAGAAAAAAAAATTATAGTTTTAAAAGATGATGTGATGTTGATAGGCCTTACCCGATTTTGTTGACACTGCTGCATTGGTTTGCTTTAATACATTTTTGTATTATTATTTATTTTCGAAAATATTTTAAACTAAATATTCCAAAAATATATCAAATGGACCTAACCCTCAGCGCATCCACTTCAAAATCCTTCTCATCACATTCAAAGCTCTCCACAACCTGGCCCCTCCTTACCTCACAGACCTGCTCCACCACCACACTCCATCTTGCTCCCTCCGCTCCTCCAGCTCCAACCTCCTGTCCCTGCCCTGTAGGACCATGCTCCGAACTTGGGGGGACAGAGCCTTCTCCATCGCTGCCCCCACCCTCTGGAACTCACTGCCCAAACCCCTCCCCACCTTCAAAAAATAACTCAAAACCCCCCCTTTCAAAATTGCTTTTAATGTTTGATTTTATGTTGTAAATTTTGTGATATTTTATTCTTGTATGTATTGTGAAGTGACTTTGAGTGTCTTGAAAAGCGCTATATAAATAAAATTTATTATTATTATTATTATTATAACATAAAATAACATTATACAAACAATAATTGTCCTTTTGTTTGTAAGTCAGAAAAAAATAACATCTGGAGACAGACATTTTTCTTAATGAGCTTTATTCTCTGGTAACAAAAGGAGCTCTGGAGTTTCACAGTTACAAACTTGAACTAAAGAAAAAATACATATTTATGTTTAGGGCCACATTGTCTTCTATTGCTTTGCCAAAATTGTTTCACAGTAAAGCATGAAACTGATCTTCCTCCATAGAGACAAGTAGATGACATCAGTAAGCCAAATTACACGTGAGATCTGTGGAGAAGCGTCCCAGCCCACAGTAAGTAAGGACGTTAAGTATATTAGTTTAATGCCATACTGTGGAACATTTCTGGCAATGCAATAACACCGTCATGGGTCAAGCAGGTGTTGGAATCTAACAAGTTACATAGTGTACCTTTACATTTAGTCCAACCACATTTACACTCAATACAAGGGGCAACAGAGCTTTAAAAATATTCAAATTTTTTGGGACTTACAAAAGTTACAAGAGAAGACAGACACACCCATACAGCACTCAATAAGTTCAAGTGACATCACAACATTCAGAATACCTATAGTTTAACACTGAGCTGGAGGACAGGTCAGAATATGATATAATTTGCTGTTTAACTGTCAGATTGCAGATTTGTTGAGTATATGGTTAATATCTCTGTAATTAATGTGTACAATGCCTTTGCAAAAGTGGGTAGACTTTTGTTATTTTATTACAAGTACTAGTAATACAATAAGAGGTTTGAATTAGTGACTTCTATGGCTAATTATTGCTCCATTCTTTTGTTGCAGCTCAGGCTTTTTAATAAGACTGTCTATTTAAAATGAGTTTACTGAGCTTTTCTTGCATTATTGTTATTGTGTCAGTGGCAAAAAAATCAATATTATCATTTATCATGATACATCTCTGTAGTGTCGTGCTTCATAATGTGTTACCGTGACAGGAATATCCACATGAAACAAAAACCCTCAGAAAGTTCAATGTTTTCTGTCAGTATAAATCGACAAATTTGAAGTTGTTTTTAACAATAGCCTCAGAAAGTGTAAAGATAGCATATTTATCAGTTGAAAGGACTTAAAGTCATAAGATTAACATGGCAAGGAGCTAATCCCAAACAAAACATGATAAGGTAACACATTTATGGATCATAAACTGTAAATCTCCCATAGAGTTATATAGATTGTTGCTCTCCATCTCAAATTAAGACATCATAAAATTCTAGAAAATGTAAAAAAAAAAAAAAAAAAGCCCCATTCAAACAAGCAGCCCCGGAAATTTACCTGTATTTTGCCAGAACAGGATCATGTGTGAACAAAGCCAGAACTGACTGAACAAACAAAACAATTTCTCAGGTAAATGATTGAATACAGACAGAAATTGGCTTAGATTCCTTGATTATGAGCCTGGTTTCTTGCTTAGGAGTTTGATTTCTTGGTTACACTACCTGGATATGTTTCATTCTCATTCTGAGCACAGAGAGTCAAATGCAGGTTAAGTGTGAACATGAAGACCCAGGAATGTTCTGGGACTAGTGCATGTGTGAATGGGGGTCAAAGCTGAGTCTTACAGAATTTTTGCGCGTAGCAATTTACTGGGAATTATGTGTGAATGGAGCTATATTAGAGTGTAAGCCTCTTAAACCATGTTGGGAAGTAGAATTCTTTGGTCAACATGGAGGTGACGCTGGGCATTTGCTTATACATCTCTATGTATCTCCCCTCCTTTGTGGGCATGTCACATTGAGCCACTATTCCGTTCACTCTGGTCATGATCTGCATCAGCTCCAAGTTTCCATGTTTCTCTATCACTTCACACACCGCCTTAATGAAAAAGGACCCAGTGGGGCGCATCCATGCTAAATATCCTGCAGACAAGAAGGTTTTAATAAATTAATTAAGGCAGACCTGAAACGTTTTTGGACATCCCTCTGATGGTTAAATATGTATTTTTGGATTTTTTAAAGTCTCCGCAGTACTTCTAGTAGTACATTTTCCATTTATTATTTCCATAGACTTTTCAATTTTGAAAAGCAGATGGGAAATTTACTTGTG